>NC_085138.1:68071091-68204889 GCF_035046485.1 Aedes albopictus | reverse complement strand
CGACGTGCAGTAGTACAGACAGCTCGAGGAGTCTTCGCCAGGCCGGCAGTGAAGCTGGCAGTCCTGGATGTTGCGAGCAACGACAAGAAGGAGGATGAAGTCGCGCCGGAAACGGAAGTGGTTCACGGGGCGGGGGATGTTACCGGCAACACTGTTAACCGCGAAACGACGGTGAAACCACCGTCCGCTCCCTCGCAACTGAGCGGCTGTCGCTGAGTAGACTGACAGATCGGACAGCAGCAGACAGAAAGGAGAAGAATTGATTCATTCAAAATATGTTGTATACAGTGCACAGTCAGCACATTTAGTAGTCATTATAAGTGAACCATTACACAGTGGTTCCATTTGTTCAGGGAAGCGGTCATAAATCATATTCTTCGTTTTTTGAAGGGCAGAATCATTATAAGTGACCAGTAATAACTTGTTATGACTAAAAAAGCAATTTCCAGTTCATTTTCATGATCATCACTTGAAAAATATCAACTTTGAACATTTTTATTCATGATAAATGAAAATACATATCATTAAAAAAAACCTTTATTTTGCACAGAAATCAGTAATCAAATATTTTTAATTATTATGAAGAGTGGGTCGAATTCTGTATTGCACGTTAAAACATATATAGCACGACTGTATCATAATAGATACTTGTGAATAGAATCAGTATTAGCATTATAATTTTGATTTTGTTAGAAGGTTCTATTTCTACTGCAATAAAATAAATATATGAAACTGAATATTTTTTTTCAGAAAAAAAGGTAGTTTGCATTGTCGAAACACAGAAAAAATCATTACATATCGAATTAGTATGTATAACTACAGTACATAATGCCCAAAAGCGATAATT
This sequence comes from Aedes albopictus, assembly GCF_035046485.1. NCBI lineage: Eukaryota > Metazoa > Arthropoda > Insecta > Diptera > Culicidae > Aedes > Aedes albopictus. The sequence goes on along the minus strand of NC_085138.1, from coordinate 68,204,042 downwards.
ATGAAACAATAGTGACGATAGTGCAATTACAGAATCAATTACTTCTGAAATTATTTCAAACAAATATTCAGGATTAATTCACAAAACGTACGTAAAAGGAAATTTTTCAACCATACAAATATTGCTTTACACAGTTATATGTCATACAATTCATGGGCCTGCGTTTTGCACAGTTAAAAAGGTTCAAGTATGTGTTCAGTCGTATTTGTTTCTTACAATTGCATTGCAACTGCTATCCAGTAATATAGTACATGAAATTTTAATCATGTATAGCTCTAACCCAATAAAAGAAATATATACAAATACCCTTCGTCATTGCAATTTAATCAGCGCCAGCTATTTTAAAGGAAATCAATTTGTACACTAAGATTTAACGTTAATGAATTTATCAAATATTCCGATTTGGGAAGGGAATATGAGGAGTAAATACGCTCTTTTAGTAAATATTACTTAAAGTGCGTATTTACTCCTTCTTCTTCCAGCGCTACAGTATTAGGTATTGAATAGATTTTGAGGATTTTTTTTAAATGTTGGCAGCAAATGCAAAACTTCTTATCAAATTCGACAATTACAGAGGTAAGTTTTGACGAAGCCAAATAAGAATGGTTGTTATGCAACTTTTGAGGTATGAATACCTCAATACCTCCAGAAGGTATTTTTGTTCATAATTAAAAAAAACATTTTCAAAGATTGTTTTCAAATAAATTATCCCTCAATTATTGTAAAAGCTTTGAAATATCTCCTGTAAAAATTTCAGTCATTTTGGTACGCATTTCAGACAATTACAGAAAAACTAGTATATATATAATTTTGTAGTTATTTTAATTCATATTTTTTTATAAAAATAACGGGTAACTTCCAATACATCCTGCAAGCTTGTATGCAGATATTTGCAGCTACAACCTTCACAGATTGATTCTCCTACTCAAATCTGATCATTTGCTGGCGGACGATTGATTAAATGTGGTTAAGAACATGTTTGAAATGTTACATGAATTTTTATTATGTATATATTTCATTGGTAAAATTATGTGCCTATTACTCACATCCCCATTGGTCCAAAAACATCTAGATCTGGGTTTTTTGCGCTTCGAATTGGAAGATAAACATCTATTCTGATTCTCTGCGTTGGAAACCAATTAAAAATCTACTTGCTTTTGTTATACGAAGACGCGGAGTACAACTCAAAAGTCATGTGATTTTTCGACAAATTTAAAGAATGTAAAATTGCATAACAGTACCCACGCTCTTATGCAAAATATGCAACAGAAACTTACATAAAAATGGATTTTCTGCATTCTTGGGAACATTATTGATTTATAAAAATTATACAAACCCATAAATTAGACAATCAATTTTTCGATTTTTGGCCTATGGTGGTACCACTGTGCATTATAGTGGATTATTTCGATTATATGAAGTAAGTTTGTGAACTGTAGTTTCTGAATTCTGTACTAAGTTTATTCCTGTTAAATCTAGTGAAGAATCACACCCATTATCGACAGTAGTCAGCATCGCACAGACAGTGTAATTAACAGTCAGTTGAGGTACGTTTTCTATTAAATTAAGAATTAATTTGCACTATTCAGTCCGTGTGAAACTGTACATAACCTAAAATCAATTATGTAATTTGTACAGATTGTATAATCCTCATTTTCCTCGGTAACCGACCCATCTAAAAGCGACAGAAGAATACTGAATTTGTAAGTCTGTTTTGTATACTGTTTACTGATTTCTGACTAAAACGAATCTAATAAATTACAGCTTGTAGCTGATAAGTCTGCAACTAACAAGACGGTGTTTGTTCTGACGATCGGGAACAACAGGCTTAAAGTATTAGGACAAGAGTGAACAATTCTTTATCCCTGAAGAAAGTCCCAAAGCTGGACCGAAACGTCGGAGCGAGAACATTGTAGTTCACTTAACTCTTTGATAAGACTGCCGAACCATTACAATTAAAGATCCCAGGTGACACCCAGTCGAAAATACTGCCCGAAAAATTTCTTCGTTGCACTGTGATGGCGTTTTATGATCTGGTGGCAAAAATATTATCTGAAATATTTTGATCGTTATTCTAAAGCTTCATCTAACTCAATTCAAAAGCTTTTTGTTCAATACCGTCGATGGGGGTGAGAATGGGTCAACATAGTTCCACATTTATTACTCAATAACTTCTTTGCATGAAAAAGTCCTTTGATCACTGGAATGTGATCTTTGGTAATGCATGTACAAATGATGAAAAAAAAATATTTGAAGTTCATCATTTTTCCTAAAAAATACAAGTGTCTGGAAATTGACCCATTCTCACCCCTTCGAGAGGGTGAGAGTGGGTCAAGGGAACTGAATTTGTTCCGCATTGATTTAAAAGCAAGTAAATAAAATTCTTGTCAAGGTTGATGCCACTTATCAATAATATATTATATGATGAACTAGCTGTCCCGGCAAACGTTGTCTTGCCAAGCTGTGGTGGTTTGACAACTGTTGAGCTTAAAACATCACCGCACTCTAGATTGGTTTCATTTCGATCGTGTTGATTTTCTTCCCAGTTAATAAAAAACAGGTTTTTATCAATTTTCTTACTGTTTCAGATGATTTTCACATTTTTTACTACTTATAAACACTGCCGCCATGAATACGAATCGAACCATGCAAGGATAATTCTGATCGGTCCATCCATTCGTGAGTTTTGTTGCCTCAAAAGAACCTCAAACTCATTTTTATATATATAGATATGAGTTTGAGATTCTATTGCGACATTTGCACCCATTTAGACTCGGCCGAAATTCATTATCATCACAGTCGAATTTCGCACACGACTTCGCAGCGACTGGCATACACAAGTTCCGTTGAGTTCATCACAGGGGCATCGTATGCACAACAGGTAAACAAAATCAGTTTGATCAGTGTGAAATGCCGCAGGGAAAAGATGATTCAGTGGATTCTCAAATTATCACAGTAGTCTAAACATCAACAAGAAACTCAATAAAAAGTATCAATCAATCCAGGTTGATGTTACATCGGCATTTTAAAAAGGCCTTATTTTTAAGCTTTTTCGATACTTGCTTACTTTACTTTTAATTCTGGGCACCCACGGCACCAGCAGAGGTCCGAATTGAAAGATTTCCATCCTGGGCGATTGTCAGCCATCGCCTTTGACCTGTGGCCAGGTCAAACTTCTGTCGACTTGCTTGATTTCGTTTTTGAGGCTGCGTTGCCATGAGCCTCTGGGTCTGCCTCTGCTGCGATGTCCTGCTGGGTTCAAATCTAACGCTTGCTTGCAGATTTCGTTTCCGCCTCTGCGTAGAGTTAGTTGGCCGACCCACCTCCACTTTCGCTCCCGAATTACTGTCGCAATTGGCTTTTGATGACATCGACGATGGAGCTCCACGTTGGAGATCCAATTGTGAGGCCACCATATACGAATTGTATACCGCAGACATCTATTGATGAAGACCTGCAGCCGTTGAGTGTTCTCCACTAATAAACACCAGGTTTCACTGGCGTATAGCAGGACAGATATCACTTTCGAGTTGAAAATTAAGATTTTGGTGCGTCGATTTATCTGGTTGTTTTCCATACATTTCTTAAACTCGAGTTAACGTCGGAGCCAGCTGACTTGGCCGAATTCGGTCATTCGTGGCTGGGGCATGGAGCACCGTCAGCGGTTATCGAGTGTGGTCGATCGGACTTCGACCACGAGGTGCTGAGATGTCATTCTTGGCCATATCGGAATGAAATGTAGTTATAGGTTGAGCAGTTAGAATAAAGCTAGTCTAAGTTTAGCGTTTATGTGAGTTGTGTCTTTCTTTTTAAGAACTCCCGGAGGCCAAACTCTGAACTCTCGCAAAAGCAGCCCTCGCCTTATTGATCCGTGTACCTATGTCGATCTTGGTGCCGCCATCGGCCGCCATTTTTTCTTTATTCTCAATCACTTAACCTAATTTACAGCTCTATTGTCCACTAGGGCACTACGTGAGCGATTTCAATTGACAGCTGTATCTACAGTATTGTACAGAGCCTAGATGTATTCTATTATACTTTATCGAACTGGTTGCCTTTCTGCTGCTTTCACTTTTCTACTCTACATGGTAGAATGATGAGCACAAGGATGATAGGTGGCCGTTGTTCCTTTCCAGTCCGATTGGGGGTCCATTCTTCATTACACCAACAAAGCTAGCCATGAAAATGTTTGACAATTCACAGGTCATTTTGACAGACCACACACATGCACGAAAAAGACGGATAACATGTTCTACTTTATCGATCTTGTTGCCGTCCTTTTCATGCTTATGTTACATCTGTCAAAATGACCTGAGATTTGTCAGTCATTTTGAGGTTAGGTTCGTTGGTGTAATGAAGAATTATGAGTAGCAGTTCGCCGATGTCCAGGTATCCGGGTTCGTTTGAGCCATGGGGCTCAGAAGAGGGTCAGTGTCAGCCGCTCTCGGTGAAGAGCAACTGACGAAAAATTGCAAGTGCCGGGGCTGGGAATCAAACCCATGACCATTCGCATATGAAGCGAACGTGTGACCAACTACGCCACGGGCCCCGGCACGGCCGCCATTTGGCTACCAAGATATTGGAAGCTTTCAACATTAATAATAATAATAATGTTTTGACCCAATCTCGCCCCTCAGACCTACACGCTCCTGACAGAATACCCATTTTTTCATTGCCATCTCTGTCGCTCTTCAAGAGGCTCCATTTAAAAATACCCATTTTGAAGTTGGGCGGCCCAACTTATAAATGGGTATTTTTAAATGGAGCCTCTTGAAGAGCGACAGAGATAGCAATGAAAAAATGGGTATTCTGACGCGAGCGTGTATTGTCACCTCCAACGACGGTAGTACTTTCAACACATGATTTGAATTGGATTACAAATAACAAAGAATAATCATATATTTACTTCATGGATCAGATAAAAAATCACAAAGTAGCTGGAATGGGTGAGAGAGTTTACCCAAGACGAATCATTAATGGATGTAACTAGGCCACCAATCCTGTCTGTTCTCCTTCGATTGCATGCACGTTTATGCATGGGAAATCTTAATTTGCTTGGAAAAGCTTGCTCATCATTTAATCGCCAGTAGATTCAACGATCCCACACATACGAAACATCAGAACATCCTCCCCAAAAACCCAACGAAATAGGATCCTAGTTTATTGCTATCGTCCTCATATTCATCTCCTCGAACGAAACATCATCGACCAAGTTGTCCAAATTGAAAACTTTATGTTTTCTTTCAAAACTCAGTTCTTAACCGCTCGGTCCTCTTTCCATAATAATCATAAACAAAGTTCGTTTCGGCTTGAGTGCTTCCATCGGAAAGGAAAATTGAACACAGAAACAAAGATGAGAACACATCAACCCGAATCCGAAGAGCACACCTATACATATCGGAGGGCAGCGAAATAAAAAAAAAACAGTCCTGTGAAACTTTTGCTCTCGACGAGAATTTTCATTTTCCTCGCTTCAGCAGATTCCCCGGAATCTGAAAGTTGAGGTTTCCGTTCCTCAAACACCTGCCCCTGTCTGTTACCAGCCGTTAGCTTCGGATATCGGCACTCGTCGCTCAGCTCTGCCATGGATAGAGAAAGTAGGATCTATACTGGCGGTGCGCTGTCATTATACCGAATCAATTTCCTATCCGATAGCATGAAAAAGTTTCCGAACCGCTCGCTCGCTCCTTCTCGGTGTCGTTCTCTACTCGCACGTGCCACTCACTATACGGATCGCGCTACGGAACGGATGGACATCAGGCAACGACAAAATGAGAAAATAAGGATATCAGTATGATCAGCCATGATGATGAAGTAAAATTTTTGCCACATTCCATCAGACCAGAACGACAACGACGACGATGACGACGACGGCGAGGCAGAGTTGACAATCGTTCCCATATATCTATCAGGTTTGCATATTCATCAACCGTGGGGAGATTATTGTTTTCGTCGTATATTGAGTGGTTTCGGTATTTCTTTTCTTTTTTCGAAGTTCTAAAAGTTTAGATTGGAATCTTCGTCAGACGAATGGGATTCTGATACTTGAACCTTAGTCCATGCTATTCTTTATATTTTGGCGCCAAAACAGTGGCGTAGTTCAGGAATGATTAGTGGATTCACGCTAAATAGTTAATGAAATTGATGGGTTTGTGGGAAGTCATCAAGCCAGCTTCATTGATGGCCGCTCGACAACCAACGGACCAGATCTTCACCGTTGGGTTAATCTTCCAAAAATACCGGGAATACCTGTCCCCAACACATCATCTGTTCTTCGTTATCAAGGCGGCATACGACAGTATCGACCGCACAGAGCAATGAAAAATCATGGACGAATGGCGTTCGGCCAAACAGCATTTAGCCAAATGGTGTACGGCCAGTTGACCCGGAACTTTAAGGTATAACCACAATTAATGGATAGATGATGTCATGTTGATGTTGTTTTTATTTTTTGTTTCATTGAGAGCATATCAATTGTTGTTTCAACCTAGGATAGGATGTGACATGTAGTCAGCCAATTTGAAACCAATTTGCTGTCAAACGGAGACCAGTTGCTGGTTGGCCGAAATTGATATCTGTTTGCTGCGATCAGATCGCTCTGTTGTTGGTTTGGCCGTGTTGCTAGTTTGTAGGTTTAGAATTTGATACCAATAAGGAGTGTATCGGAAAGTAGTTGAAAATGTTCAGGATGTTCTATCTCGAAGCTAGGTTGGTCTTTTTTCTTCGGTTCTTCTATGAAATCTTCACAATATAGTTAAGTTTAGAACAGCTTGAAAAAAATTGGAAAATGTTTAGTATTATTCAAAATATGGTTAAATGAATACACCTCACAAAATTAAAATCTGCACAAAATAGCATTTTGTTAAGATTTTTTAGTGTTTCAAAAATCTGTAGCGAAAAAATTTGTACTATAAAACATCTGGAAAGTATTGATGCTTGTTAACAGTTTTGTACACATAACATATCATGCGACTCCGACTTTCTAAATTCATATTTTCGATAGAAAAATCTCCAATATCTACAAAATAGTCCACTCCAAAAAACGTCTATTTTTTGGTCAAACTTTGAAGCTCTGCTTTTAATATCTTACAAGGTTATAAAATTCCGTTTTTTGCTCTAACTTACTCGTCCGTACATTAAAAATCATTCACTATTTAAAAAATTGCGAATTTTTCATTTTAGGTATTTTTTATTTGCGTAAACATGATTTGGAGGAGCGTAGAAAAAAGGGGTTCCTCAAAAATGGCATTTTTTCATTTTTAAGAATTACGCTACAATGCAGTGGAGATTTTTCTTGAAAAAATAATTTGTCTATCTCATCAGCATTCTGGAGATTAGTATATTTGCACAGAAAAGTTAACAATTTTCGAACATTATCGAACTTTTTTCGCAATTCAAATTTTTAAAAAGGTGTGCAAAATTTTAAAAACATGTGTTCAGTAATCTAGAATAAAACCCCAGTTAAATGAATATTTTTAGAAAATCATAAGAGCCATTTATTTCTTCAAGGATTTATACAGTATCTCCAAAAATAAAATTACTTATATGTTGTATTTTACTATTTTTGAGGCTATTGTAAACATTTTCAACTACTTTACGATACACTCCTTATTCCAAGTTTTTTTTTATTTAGGCTTTTTAGCCTCCACCCAATCCTTTGTAGCCGGAGGGGTCATATATGACCCCAACATAGAAACAGCTGTATAAATTCGTACATTCAATAAAACAATAAATACTGTCTTCGGCAAAGCTGTTGCAAATTGAGTCCCTTATTAATAAAAAAGGGAATATTTGTATTTGAGACTTCAGTGACAACCTAGAACATCCTGAACACCATAAAGTTTGGAGAAACTAATTGACATACCAGTTGCTCTAAAAGCTGAATTTGGGTATGTTAATATGTATCCATTCAACCTTCGTCAAGATATTCTGGGATGTTGTAGTGAAACCCATCAAATCTACAAGAATAGTTTTATGTGTTTTCGCTATAAATAATAGCATTACAGTATCTACTGGGATCCGTGAAGCTCTTGAAATCTACAATGTCATTTATATACACTATAGGGATATTCCAGGTGTGCCAAACTACTTTGGAGTTCAGAACTTCATGTCCACACTCGTTATAGTAGCCATATCTGCTAGACTGAGTAATGTTCCATAATCAACCGCACTTACTGGACCAATCTGAAGTCTACTTGATATTATTGTAAACTTTCGGGATATTCAGGGCCGTTCAAACTGTCCCTGAAGTCCATCAAATCTACAAGAATTATTTTATATGTTTTCGCCATAAATGATAGCATCCCATAATCAGCTCGGATCCGTGCAGCTCTTGAAATTTCAAATGTCATTTAGAGACACTATAAGTATATTCAAGGTCAGTCAAACTACCTTGAAGTTCATAACTTCAGGTCTACAATCGTAGCAGCAGCCATATCTGATGTACTGAGTAACTTCGCATAATCAATCGCGGTTACTGGACCAACCTGTAGTCTACAATATATTATTATGAACCTTTGGGACATTAAGGGTCGTTCAAGTTGCCCTGAAGTTTATCTCTTGACAGTAACAGTAGTTATTCTCATGATATCCTTCAAAGACTAGTAGGCATTGTTCTGTATCTTTGAAACATTTGTGCTATAAAAAGTTACGTTACCTTGTCTGACCCATCCAGATCCGTGAACGTCTGTGATGCTCAGAGCCATTCTTAAATACCTTTGAGAACTTCCAGCTAAGGTGAAGATATGACGAAGCCACATCTCCAGCACAAAACTAAAGGCAAAAGTGGGAATCGAGTGTTGTGGTGAAGAATTGTTGATTCAGTTTTATTATAATTGTTATTAACGCTAAATAAAAGAAATAGATACAATCAACACGGTTGGCAATGTTGTGAAATTCTAAACAGCAACAAATATATTATTAAGGCTGTAAACTCCATGTTGCATGTTGTCTATATTGCAGGACAGTGTGTATGATTCTGAACATCCCGAAGCTAGGTTATAGTCTCTGATCATGTCTCTGATAGTATTCTGTGAGCTCCAGTAAGTATAATAGATTATAAAATATATTTCTAAAGCCAAAGCAGAAGTTTCAATTGCTGTAGATGCCACATTTTTAACATCATAATAGTTTGGATGACCCTAGCCGATCTGATGATGTCCATTGAACATTCAGAAGATTTACTGGACATGATATGTTACATGTCCCAAGTAACATTTATAAGTTTGTTTGATTCTCAAAACCTCTACAAAACAAAAAGGTCATCAAAATGTAACTCGGGATCGTAGCTTTGTGTAATGAAAGAAGTTACCGTTACACGCGAAGACTTTGGGATCCAAACTCAAGAACAGTTTGGATGACCTTGAATATCCTGACTGATATGATACTGTCTATTGAACTTTCAGAAGGATTACTGGGCATGATAGAATTCAAATCATTAATTTGTACACCGAAAGAAGTTTCTGTTACATAGGTAGATTTTGGGATCTAAATTCAAGAACGGTTTGGATGACCTAAGATATCCCGACTGATCTGATACTGTCTATTGAACTTTCAGAAGACTTACTGGATATGATGGAATACAAATAGTTTTGTATGATGAAAGAAGTTACCGTTACACCCGTAGACTTGAGGATTTAAACTCAAGAGCAGTTTGGATGACCTAGAATATCCGAACGGATATGTAACTGTCTATTAAGCTTTCAGACAATATACTGGACATGACAGAATACAAATCGTAGTTTTGTATGGCGTAAGAAGTTACTGTTACACCCGTAGACTTTAGGATCGAAACTCAAGAACAGTTTGGATGACCTAGGATATCCCAACTGACCTGATGCTGTCTCTTGAACATTCGGAAGACTTACTGGATATGATAGATTACAAATCGTAGCTTTATATAATGAAAGAAGTAATCAGTACATGCGTTGACTTCAGGATCTAAACTCAATAGCAATTTGGATGACCTAGGATATCCCGATTTATCTGATACTGTCTTTTGAACTTTAGAAGACTTGAGGATCTAAACTCAAGAACAATTTGGATTACCTAGGGATATTCCGACTGATATCATACTATCAACTGAACATTGAAATACAAATACTGAACATAATGAAATACAAATCGTAGCTATGTATAATGAAAAAAGTTACCGTTACACCCGTAGACTTGAGGATCAGAAATCAAGAAACAGTTAGGATGACCTGGGATATCCCGACTAATCTGATACTGTCTATTGAACATTCAGAAGACTTACTCGACATGATGAAATACTAATCGTAGCTTTGTATAATGAAAGAAGTTACCGTTACACCCGTAGACTTCAGGATCTGTAATCGAAAACAGTTTGGATAACCAAAGATATCTCGACTGATCTGATACTGTCTATTGAACTTTCAGAAGACTTACTGAAATCGATAACTAACTAATGAGACGTCCGATTTGAATGTGGTTTTCAGCAAAGTTGTAGCTGATAGAGTAGCCTAGGAGTACCAAGGGTCAACTAACACTCTAGGGCACTTGGGGAAGTGCTACGGTCAATTGAATGAAGAACGTAATTTTCTCATAGTAATTCCCATACAAACTTTGCAGTACTGCGATTAATTCTGCTCAAAATTTGGGAGAAACCATAGAATCTGGTTATGAATCGATTAAGCGGTGTGGAGCAAAAACGATATTTTGAACCACCTTAGTATGTATGTGTGTGGTCACCTTATTTTTAGATAGTAAATGTAAACCGATTTTAACGACCGATAGTTCATTCGACGGGGTGTCTGAAACCAAATCGTGGCTTTTTCGATAACTTTATGAAAGGCTAGCAAGAAAATAGTCTCAGACCACATAAGAAACCACCGGCAGTGTTCCGGAATCGGTTCCAGGTGTCCCGCTGAAAGTGAACCATATTTGGGTCAACTGTTAGTGTTCTGGTACCAGTTCGGGGTGTCTCGCCGAAGGTGGTCGAATGTAAAAAAGAAGCCAAACCAAAATTAACCGGAAAAGTTATACGAACTCCAGACCTCGAAAATCTCGGAGAATTCCCGTGAGCGATTGAGTAAAAATCTCTGAAAGAGAGTATAAGACTAACACTTGCATAAAATCCGGGAAAACCACTAGCAAGAATCCGTGGAGATATTTCTTGAGATATTTTCAGAGGGACTCAAGGATAAATTTCTCCAGGAACTCTAGAAAAACTTCCAGAAGGAAGCCAATCGAATTTGCGAATTGTTCTTCTTCCGGGAAGTTTTATGCCTACCCTATGGCTTGGCAACGGGGATCTCGTCTTTGCTGGAAGTAACATGACCCTTGTTCAGTTACAATTTGCCGGATGATTAACAAGAAAACGGTTGAATAGCATTTCCGTAAAAAACCGAAAGAAACTTCGGGAAGAATTTGAAGAAGCATATTCAGATCTATACTCGCGAGGAATCCTACAAGTAAGTCCAAAAGAAATTTTATGAAGAGTTTCTGGAAGTTCCTCAAGGAGAAATTTCTGGACGAACAGGCGTCCCGCTGAAAGAACCCAAATATAAAAGTGACTCAAATCCATGCATGCGATACATAAAATTGCGGCTCTTTAGATAACCTGATAACGGTTGATAATTAATTGTTTCAAAATATATTTAGGACAACCGGTAGCCTTCTGAAACCTGTTCTGGGTGTCTCGCCGAGAAAGGTCAAAAAGCAAAACTAATATTTGCGACACATCAACTGGATTTTTAGGTAACCCAATGAACGGTTAACAAAAAAAAAAAACAAAAAAAAACAAATCTCAGACCATATTTGGAAAAAAATAGTAGTGTCCCGGAATCAGTTCCCGGTGTTCCTTCGGAAGTGGTTGAATGTAAAACGGAATCAAACCCATGCGTGGTTTTTTTTTCGATAATCTGATGAACGGTTTTCAAGAAAATAGCCTCAGATTACGTTAGAAACCACCGATAGTATTTTACAACCGGTTCCGGGTGTCCCGCCGGAATTGGTCAGATGAATAAATTTACCAAGCCCATACTTGCGGTACATCAAATCACTCTTTTTGTCGGTAATTTGACGCACAGATAATAACAAAATAGACACAGTTCACAAAAGTTACTACCAGTAGTGTTATTAGTTCCGGATGTCCCGCCAGAAGTGGTCAAATGTAAAAGTGAACCATACCCATACATGCGGTGCAATCGCGGCTATTAGGCAAGCTGATAAACAGTTAGCATGATTATAGGCTCAGACAACATTTAAAACTACTGGTAGTGTTCCGGATTTGTTTTCGGGTGTCCCGTTGAAAGTGGTCAAATATAAAATAAATCGAACCCATGCATGGGGTACATGAAACCAGTGCTGGGAAAAATCACGAAGTTCATTCGACGGAGTCAAAACTGTTCAAATCACAGCTACCCTTGGTTTCGAATGCAAAACCGTTTGCTACGGTAGTCTAGTTTGTTGAACTTCATTAGAAACCGTATGTTGCTACGGTAGTTCACTACAGTAGATCGCTATGTCGCTAACGGGATTTTTGGGAACAAGGCTTTGAGATGATTTGGTTTCAGGTTAGATAAACCTTCGCTAAATGAATCGTTCGGGCTCCTGGGGCGGTACGATTTTAGGACCGTTACCATGACCGATTGATGGCAAGGTTTTTCACTGGCAAAGTCGGACGGGAAATCGGGCGGACCTCTTTAAAAACAACACTGTACGTAGTTGTAACCAGCGTGCATCGGCTTGTGACTTCTTCTCATACAATTACAAAGCTAAATATTTCCTAATGATTCAATTAGATTAATGAGAACAACAGGATATTTAGTAATGTGCTAATTCAGATTTTTTTTTTATTTCTCTTTTCTGAGAAGAGCGGTACGCCGATTGGCGTGGGGTTTTCACGCCGCCTACACACCGGTACTTTCTGGAACTGCGTCTTACATCATTACTAAAAACTGAGTCCACCACCAGATTCATCATGGATGCAATATACTTTCTTCTGGAGAACTTGGGGAGCCGCAAGTCGATTTGCGTCAATTTCACACTGAAATGAGAAATGATTTAGATAATCTGCTCCTGCTGAATCACGGATGAGGCCTACGAGGACTAATGCTGGTGTAACGGAAAGGTTTCTGCTGGCACGAGCTTTTCGGGAACGCGTCCACGGGGAGTACGGTGCGGTGATTCGGGTATGATGGACGATGATCCTAATGAAGTGCGCCAGTACGACAAATGAATTTCAATGAAACTCATTTGGAGCTCCCGCGTTGTTGCTGCTACTGTAGCAATTTTTTGGATCGCCTACTATACTGATTCAATAAAATTGCTCCTGGATACGAAGAGCCAGCGATTCAATCATCAAATTCAAGCAAACTACTGTTACCATTCCCAGCACTGCATGAAACCGTTACATTTTGATAGCCTGGTGAACGGTTGGTAAGAAAATAGGCTCAGACTACATAAGAGACTAGCGGAGGTGTTGCAGAAGCAGCGTTGGATGCTTCGGCGAAATTTCGAAAGTGAAGCTCCTCTGAAGCTTCTTGAAATCACGAGTAGAGGTCAAGTACCGACGATCAAAGTCCCATTCATCTTCATCTTCTCTTTGTAATGTCTTCAATTCAATCTCCAATGCTGAGCCCAATCGTCAATGTCAAACAAATGACAGAATGACAGAAACTCAGTAACGAAAGTGTATATGGCAAAGAGTGGGCTGCACTCTTCGCAGGTTGGGAACGAAACAAACGTTATAACCCAGTGAGATATTGCTGCAGCATAGACCAAGGCGGTGCAGCCTCTACAAAGAAATAAAAGACATCGATTTAAATTTGACTTTGTAACATATCAAGGCAGAAGCGGGCAATCGCCCTGGGTTGAGGCTTTCCCCGACAGCTCATTGCACCACCACAAGACTCATGCACTGAGTAGCAGTTCGATGTTTTCCCAGTTTTCCATGTGACTTCACAGTTTGATAATACTAATCTTTTCCCTTTGACCAAGCTACGCCAGTGGACAAACGTCTCAAGCTACCCTCGATGACAAAGTCAATAATTCCAAAACTAATAAATGGAATTCTTCTGGAAATATTTTTCCACTCCAGAAGTAGTTCCAACCGGTACAAAATGCTCTTCCGAGTGCTTTTTCCGGCTTCAGATTACAGTTCCGAGGGCTGGCTGGCTGGCTGGCTGCAGTCGTCCTCGTGGGAAGAGCAGCAAGGGATAAAGGAAAAACCAAACAGAATGATAGCTATTTGCTAAACGTTTCCACCGCGCTCCTAAGGTGCTTCTCTTAACCTGCTGATGGCATTTCTAGATTCGGGCGAAAATGGTCCCAGGACGGTGGTAAAAAAAGAACGAGAAATAGATCACAAATCCCTATCTCATCGTGCACGTCTCGGAACGTCATCGTCGTCGTCGTCGTCGTCTCGCCGTCCGTTGCCCGCCTTGGCCCTAGTGGTGGTGGGCTTCCTATTTACACTAGAAATACTTCCTTTAAGCCACTTTCGTTGGGCACCTGCTCCCTCGAGTTCCTCCGCGCCACCCCTTCTTCTTCTTCTTGGACCATTGGTTAGTGCGTTAACGAGAAAATGGCAAAACCTGATTTTCCAGAGCACGATTCCAATTCAGATGGCTTTGCCAGTCGTCCTTCGTAGGTAGGTTGGTACTGCGTTTCACCTCACCAACCACGTGCTTACTCTGCACGAACGTACACCGCCGATCGAAAGTTTGCGGTCATTTTTTTTTTCTGAAAAGCAAACTGAATTGTAATGATCATTATTCCAAAAATTTGTTCCGATATTTACTCCCGAGGCGAGAATCTCTAGATGATTATCTGGAACATATTTTTGTTGAAGTGTACGAAGAAAGGTAGTACCTTGGGTAGCACAGTTTTGTGTGAAACTCCTTTGAATTGGTCTGACAAATTGGTTAAGGTACCCAAGCAAAGTCTGTCAGCAAATTGAAAACTAATTTAGATGTTGTGATAGGAAATCGCGCCACTTGGGCGGTGGCTTCTATTTTCGTCTGTTTTCCACTATAATTCAGTCAAATTTGAACCAATTGACACAATTTTTGGAATGCAGTGAGATAGGTATAGTATCTAACCGTGTACAACATTTCAAGTCAATTGGTTCAAAATTGACTGAGTTATAGTGGAAAACAGACGAATATAGAAGCCACCGCCCAAGTAGCGCGATACTTGCATTTTTTCCATCAGAAATTCCTCCAAATTATTTAAATTTTCCAGAGATTCTTTCAGAAATAAGTTCGGCGATGTCTTCAGAAATTCATCCCGATATTTTTTTATAAATTCTCTCAGGAATTCATTTACGTTGCAGGATTGCTTCAAAAATTCCTCCGTAAATTTCATCAGGAATTTTTATTAGAAAATTTTCGAGAGATTTTTCCAAAAATTCCTCAAAATTTTAGAAAATTATTCACGGATTTCTTCAAAAAATCCACCTTTAAATTAAGGCTAAAATATAAACGACTCATAAAAAAGTGATCATTTTCCGTAACAAAATCAGAAATTGCCAATAAAGAAGTAGGGGTGGAAGCAATAATAAACTATAAAATTTCCATAAACAAATCAAAAAGTGCATAAATAAATCAAAATTTCCCATAAATAATTGATTTTCGTGCAATAAAAAACGTCGGAATTTCCACGAATAATTCAATAATTGCAATAAATAACTACATTTTTTCCACCAAAACAGTTAAAATTTTCCATAAATAAATCTGATTTTTCCATAAATAATTTAAAAATTCCCAATTGAAAAACATCAAAAAAGCAATTGAAAATTTAGCAATAAATAGGAACTGATGAGCAAGGTAAAAGTACCGGCTGAGCCATGCGGCGAAGCCGCATAGAGGATTGAGGAACTGAGGCGGCAGAAGGCCGCCGATGTTTCCGAAATCCGATGCGCCGTAACTGCGTCGATTCGGTTCTAGGCAATCCACAGATCCAAGAATTTGCCCGGTATAATGCGAACAGAGATGTTATCCCTTTTTTTAGTCCGACGAGCGTTAGCGAGTTCGGACAGCAAGCGATTGTCTGTTAAATTGCACAATAGTTTCAGTCTTTCTATCATAGTTCTATAATATAGTATGTTCGAAAATTTTTGTTGGAAAAAATATTGTTTTTTATTGCAATTGTTGATTTATTTGTGGAAATTCTTACATTTTTTATTGCTAGAAAATCAATTATTTATGGGAAGTTTCGATTTATTTATGCGCTTTTTGAATTGTTTATGGAACTTTTATAGTTTATTATTGCTTCCACCCCTAATTATTTATTGGTAATTTTCGAATTCTTTATGGAAACTTTTTAATTTATTATGGGACGATTAATTGGCTGCCTTAAATTAAAACAAAATCTTGAGATATTCCTTCAGAAATTGCTTCAGTGAAGTCTTCGATGAAATTTATTAAAAAATTTGATCGAACTCCCTCCGGCGATTTCTCTAGAGAATCCAAAGAATTATTCAGGAACTCCTCTGAAGTTTCTTCAAGATTCATTCAGAAACTAAGAACTAAAAATGTTAAGATTTCTTTTATAAATTATTACAAGGAATCCTTCCGAAATTGTGCCATGGATTCCTTGAAAACATTCTCCAGGATTTTTATTTTCGGAAAGTCTTCAGAAAATTCTAAAATTCCTTCAGAGTACCAAAAGTTTCCGAAGGTGTTTCTTTCAAGGGTGCTCTTAAGAAAATCCATCTGAAAAAATAAGAAGTTTCTCCAAAAACTTCTTTAAAACTTTTTCCTGATTTATTTGAATCTTTTTATTTATATTTTTTTTTATCTGTAACAACGACACTTTTAGCCCTGGGCTAGTTCATCTCGGGACCCACGCTTTAATTCCCTTCTGAAGGAAAGACTCACATTTTGTGAGTTTGTCGGGAGTGGGATTCGATCCCAGGTCTTCGGCGTTTTAGTCAAGTGTTCTAACCATCCCACCAGGTCCGCTCCACATTGTTTTACCTTTCACGTACACTAAGTGTACTGGAAAGGCTATATGTTCACTCAAAAAACGATTTTTCGAAAAAAAAAATGCTCGGATGATCGAGTCGCATATACCAATAAACTCAGTTCGAAGTTATGATGTCTGTATGTGTATGTATGTATGGGCCCATATAGCCGAGGCGGTAAACGCACGGGTATTCAGCATGACCATGCTGAGGGTGACGGGTTCGATTCCCGGTCGGTCCAGGATCTTTTCGTAAAGGAAATTTCCTTGACTTCCTTGGGCATAGAGTATCTTAGTGCCTGCCACACGATATACACATGCAAAATGGTCATTGGCAGAGGAAGCTCTCAGTTAATAACTGTGGAAGTGCTCATAGAACACTAAGCTGAGAAGCAGGCTTTGTCCCATTGAGGACGTTACGCCAAGAAGAGAGAGAGATGTGTATGTATGTGTGTATGTATGAATGTCTGTGCGTAAAATAAGTTCGCTCACTTTTGAAGCACTTTCCATTGGCCGATTTTTCGGATTATAGATTGAATCGAACCGGAATTATACCGCATTGTTTGCTATTAAAAATGATCCGGATCGGTCAAGGCGTTCTGGAGTTATGGCCATTTCAGTGATCCGGAACAACAGCGGTAGAACTGAACCTAGCCTCATCATGCGTTACATCAAACTGCGGCGATTTTTGTAAACTTTAGCATGGTTGACGAATTTTGTGCGGAAATCAACGCTGGAGACCAGAAGTTCGACGATGATGGCTCAAAATTCAAGATGGCAGCCAAATGTTCAAGATGGTGGCTCCAAATTCAAGATGATGGCTGTTTAATAGAGTTATTCAAGATGGCGGCTGTTTAATTGAGTTTTAGGCTCTAAACCATGCAAATGGGTATATTTGGTATATAGAGGATGACCGGAGTCTGCAAATGGCGACCAGAATATCCAAGACGGCGGCTTCAACTTCTAAATGGCGGCTGTTTAATGAAGTCTCAGGCTCTCAAACATGCAATATGAGTATATTTGGTATGAGGAGGATGTCCGGAGTCCAAAAATGGTGACCAGGATGTCTAAGCTGGCGACCTTAAATAAAAAATGGCGACTCTTAATTCAAGATGGCAGCTGATCAATGGAGTTTTAGGCCCTAAAACAATGGAATATTGGTATATTTAGTATGGGGAAAATTTCCAAAGTCCAAAATTACGATCAGGATATTCAAGATAACTACCTTAAATCCAAGATGGAGGCTTCAAATTCAATATGGCGGTTGTAAAATGAAGTCTTAGGCTCTAAAATCATTCAATATGGGTATATTTTTTTTCGTAGAAAAGATGTCTGGACTCCAAAAATGGTGACCAGAACATCCAAGATCGCATTATAAAATTTAAGATGGCAGCTGCAAATTCAAGATGGCGGCTTTTTAATGAAGTTTTAGGTTCTAAAACTATGCATTGTGGGTATATTTGGTATAAGGAAGATGTCCATAGTACAAAATTGCGATCAGGATATCCAAGATGGCGACTCTAAATCCAAGATGGCGGCTTCAAATTCAAGATGGCGGCTGTTCAATGAAGTCTTAGACTCTAAAACCATTGAATATGGGTATATTTTTCGTAGAAAAGATGCCTGGACTCCAATAATGGTGACTAGAACATCCAAGATGGCTATCTTAAAACAAAAATGGCGGCACCAAATTTAAGATAGCGGCGTTGTTCTCAAGAGTTCGTGGCTCAAACAAAAAAAGCCAGATAAACGATATGATTTCTGGTATCATGTAATGGATTTCTGTTAATTGTATGAAAATGCGATATACATCAACATGTCCCATGGGTTTAATTGAAATGGGGTTTCGAAGGCACGAGAAAGGTGACATCACCGCTGGGTGGATTAATTAGGGGTTTTTATTCATATTTTTTGATGTAACTATAATATTTTTAAATACATATTTCTTTATTTTTTAGATTTTTAGACTTAGACTGGTTTACCTCCGCATTCAGAAGTTTTTCCAAAGATTGTTTCAGAAATTCCATCAATCAGCGATATTTTTTTTTTCAGTAAATGAATCGGTTGTTCCTTCAGGATTCCGTACAGGTATTTATTCACTCCACAGATTTCCTTGGGAATTTCTTCAGGGACTCTCAGTGGAAATGTTTCCAGAAATTATTGCAGAGATTCCTCCATATATTTCAAGAATTTTTTTTCAAAGATATGTACCCTATTAAAGGATTTCTGATGAACCTTTTCTAAAATTTCTCAACAAATTTTCTTGGAGTTCTACCAAGCATTTTCTAAGAAGTTTCCCTTGGTTTTCATTTAATACTTTCAGAGATTTTTAGAGTAATCAAACTGAAGATTTCTTCAAAAATTCCTTCAGAGATTCTTTAAAGTAATTTCTCCATTGAATCATTCTGAAATTTCTTCAGGGATTTCTTTAAAAATATCTCCAGGGATTCTCTCAGTATTTTAAAGTTTTCTTCAAGAATTTTAGCAGGTGATTTTTTCAAAATATTTTCCATGGATTTTTTTTATAAAACTCCCTTTTTAAAACCCTACGGGAATTCCTCTTAGGAATTCTTTGAGAAATTCCTTCAGATATTCATTATTTCATGCAGAAATCATCACAAGGTTCTTCTTGAAATTGCTCCTACGATTATCTCCTGAGATTTCTTTGAAGAATTTACCAGGAATGTTTATCATTAGTTCTTCCAGAAGTAGCACACAAAACTACTGGAAGATTTTTTGAACTACAAAAGGAATCCCTCAAACACTTTCTGAAGGAATCCGAGAAAGAACCTGTGGAGATTTCAAGAGATACTCTGGAAAAATCTGAAAGGGCTCCTGGACTGGACGAAAATCCCCGAAAAATTCTGAAATTATCACTAAAGGAATTCCTGGTATGACCCTTGGGGTAATACTTGAGATATCTTTGAATAAATTCTCAAAATGGCATACTTCTGGTGGAATTCCAGAAATAATTCCAAAGAAAAAGTCTAGAGTAGTTTTCAAGAAAAAAAAACCCCAAAGAGATTTCAGACGGACATCTTTGAGGAGTTTTTGAAGGTATCCCTGGTTTATATATCTTAAGCCATCCCTGTAGAATTCCTGGAGATACCTTAGGACAAATGCTTCGTAGACGATTTTGTACAATTTCTCGAAATATGAGAGGAAGCTCTGCTGGAATTATTGCAAAACCAAAGTCCTGGAGGAATTTATAATGGAATCACTAAGGAAATTTCTGAAAGGCAGTAGATTTTGAAGGGATCTTTAAGGAAATACCTGGAAGAGCTAAAGTACTCTCAAAGATTTCATAGTTTTGTTTATTGATAACATCCTTAAGAAGTGCCAAGGAATAAAGGTCTGGAAAAACTCCAATGGATAACCGGTAAAATGCATGGAAAATTACTGAAGAACGGCCTGAATAAACCCTCAAATGATTTTATGAGACAATCCCTGAAGGAATCCTGGAACTGCTGGTAGAATTTCTTGAGAATTTTCTAGAAGAATTTCGGAAGAAATGCCAAGGATTATTTCGTGGAGGAATTTTAGAAGAAATCTTAAAGAAAATCTTTATAATTATTCTTGATGGAGTAATTCCAGCAAAATCTTGGGATGGAATTACTGAAAAGAAATCTGACGGGGTCTGCAAAGGAGCCCCTGCGGAAATCTCCACAGGAAATCCCGCTAGAATTTAGAAGATGTCTTGCAAGAAACTGTTATTTTTTGTCTTTATTAACGTGACTTTTCGCCCTACGTGAGTTCGCCACGAAAGAAATCCCTAAGTGAAGTTGCTGGAGAATTTAGCAGAATCCCTGAAATGATTTCTTAAGAAATTTCTGAAGGAATGCGTGTATGAATTTCTGAACAAATCTTTGGAATAATTTATTTATAATTCCTGAAAAATAACTCGGAGTAATGCCTGGAAATAAATCCTGAAGAAACTCGTGGACCAGTTCCAAGAATGATCTTTAGAGAAATTTCTTGCGACACTCCTGAGGAAATAACTTAAGAAGCTCCATCAGAGGTTCTTTCAGAAGCTCTTCCAGGGATATCTTCATAAAAACCTCTAGATATGTCTTCAGAAATTTCAGTTTTTTTTTTTCAAAAACTGATTCGGATATTTACCCATGGATTCCTCTAGGAATTTCTCCAGAAATTCCTTCACGGAATCTTTCAAAAAATCTTCCACATTTTCTTCGGGAGATGCTTCAGAAATTCGTTCTGAGATGCCTCCAGACACTCCTTTAGAGAATTCTGCAAATATTTTTATGGGCATTTTTCCATAGACTTCCCCAATAACTCTCTCATCGATTCCTTTAGGAAATCCTCCAGGAGTTCTTTCAGAAATTCTGATTTTACGATAACTTAAGAAATTTCTTTAAAGTTTCCTCTACAGGGTGCGGCAGGAAAAAATGCGAAAAGTTCAAGGCACTATTACACGCTAAATATGGGATATATATGACTATTTTTTCATGACAGTGTATCAGTCAATGTCTATATTCTAGCACTGAAAAATAAAAATGAACACATTTGATGTTTAACATGTGATACTGTAGGCCTAATTAGCGGATATCAATAAACTGCGCGCCCAATAGTCATTAAACAAAATGACTATAACAGTAACAAAATTAGCTCAAATTCGATGAACAACCAGACCACACTGGTCCAGAGCCATGTAGTTTCACATAGCAGATGAAATAAGTACATATATTTGATGATATTGTAGAGAAAATCAAAAATTTGGTTTTATCAGATGCGAAATTTAGCGACCTGTGCGATTTTCTGCGGTTTGAAAATTCTGGTTGTCTTCATCTTCAGGCGCCGCCCTGTAAAGGTTAGTGACCAAAATGGAAAATTTTTTAATTAACTTTTCAGAAAACTACCCTATTATAGATCACGGAACGTTGAAACATAGATTGGTTAATGTCAAATGGACGAAAATGAGGTTTGAAGTTGAAAAACACTTTCGCATTTTTTCCTGCCGCATACTGTACCTTCATTTTGCATCACGTTTTCAGCAGCTTACTGACTTAGTGTACGGTTTGGATCAAAAATAATCCTAATGCTAAAGGAGAGTTGAAAAATGCTCTACTAGGTCCCCTAAAAAATTCTCATAACTTTCTAGAGATTCCTTCATAAGTTTTGCAGGAAAATCTTCCTCAGATTCTTGGGAAATTCCTTCAGCAATTTCTTTACAAAATCAGAACTGAACTCTGAACACCTTCAGAAATTTCTTCAAAGTTTGCTACAGTTTTTTCTGAAGATTTATCAGGTAAATTTTTCAGAGATCCGTTGAGAAATTCATCCAAAATCACTTTCATATAATCTACCATTAATTTCTTTAGATATTCCTCAAGATATTTCAGGAATTTGACCAAGCCTTTAGAAAACCCTTCAAACAATGCCAAAGCCCAATTAATTAGATACCTTTAGAAATTCCTCTAGGAATTCTATCAGAAAATTTTCTACGGATTACTTAACCAATGACTCCAGGAGTTCCTGAAGCAATGTTACCAGGAATTTCTGCAGGAATTCCGCCATAGATTCTTGCATGATTTCCTGCAGTGGTTCCAGCTGAAATTTCGTCAGGGATTTAGGCAGAAATTCATACAGATATTGCTTCGGTTATTTCTCTATGCATTTTATCTTCCTCCAGGAAATTGCCACGGATTCTCTAGGTGTTTTTTTTTTGAGAAATGTAGCCCAGAAATTTCAATGGTTTCTCAAACGATTTTGATACGGACATATACAGACGTTGCAACGCGTTGTTTTATTTGTTCTCCAGGAATTTCTTCATAAAATCGACCAGAATTCTGAAGAATCTAAGAATATATCAAGCAATTCTTTTAAGAATTCCACATGAGGGTTTCCTTATTTCTCAATTCTTTTTTTTCTGATAATATCACTTTTGATCCCTACAGAAGTTTTCTTGCTTTTCTTCAGACATTCCTCTAGAGAGGTTCTTTCAAATTCTTTCAGAGATTTCTACAGGAGTCCGATTAAAATTTTTTTTTCAAAAATACCTATAACAGTTAATGTAGAAAATTATTCAGAAACCTGTTTAGAAGCCAGAACCCTTCAATGTTGAAACCATAGTAAAAAGCTAAAGGCAAAACTCTTCGAGAGGGTAAGCTAACGGTTAATTCCCCTAAAAGGGTATGCCATAGTAAGCTATTTCCCCGAGAGGGTAAGCCATAGTAAAAAACGGATTCCCAGAGAGGGCGAATTCCCTCTAGAGAGAAACGATCCTCGTAATAACAGACGTGGGATCATTGATGAGAGATGATTGTGATAATCATGATGATGATAAGAGATAAGAGATAAGAAATAAGAGATGGTGAAAACGATAATAATGAAAAGAGACGAGAGATGATGATGATGATGATGAGAGTTGAGTGATGTGATGACGATGAGATGATGAGAAATTATAGATGAGAGATGAGATGAGAAATAAGAAATATAAGAGGTGAAGTTGATGATGTAGATAAACAATAAAGAAGATATTTTTTCAACCGAGAGACAAGACTGCAAGCCACAAAGAAATTACCGATGAAAAAGAGAGATGAGAAATAATGATGACGATGATGAGAGATGAAAGATGGTGAGACATGAAAAATGAAAGATAATAGATTCGAGAAACGAAGAGAGATGAATAAGGAGAGATTAGAGATGAAAGATGAAAGATTAGATGAGAGATTAAAATAAAAAAAAATCATTGTGAGATGAGCGATGAAGATGATAAAAGTTGTTGATGATGATGATGATGATGATGATGATGTTAATGACGAGAGATGAGAGATGCGAGAAGAGCGATGGGAAATGGAAGATGAGAGATGAGAAAAGAAATCCGAGAGATAATAAAGGTGGGGATTTTTTTTATTACCGTACGGGTTTGGGCCGAAGGGTTTCAGATTTTCATGAACTTTTTTTCCACAGGCAGGGCTCATGGATATACGAACAAAAAAAAATTGAGAAACATTCAGGGTCGCCCATTTTTCCGGAATACTCAGGTGGATTTTTTTTTGGTTTTCCCATGCCACTACTTACATTGAAAAATCATAACTCAAGAACGAAGCATCGTAGAAACAAAGATGTTTTTTCAGGAAATGAAAGTAAATTTCCTCAGGAATAAAAAAAATATGAAATGGAAAAAGTATTCCACAAAATTTTCCACAGTTAAGATAATTCGTAAAAAAAGATGGAAAAACTATGCCCAAACTCGTGGAAAATTTTCGAAAAAATACTTTTGAGAAGGATATTTTATAAGCTTCAATCGCTGAAATATTTGGAATGAACTTTTTTCCGTTTTTGAGTTATGGCCAATTTTGTTAAAAAATGTCCAAATGTGCCATAAAAGCCTTTTCTACACTGAGGCAAAAATACTTAGGAATTTAATAAGTCGCAACTTATGAAAGGACGATTTTTCTGTTTCATTACTCGCTTATTGGTTTCATAGTTGTCGCGAACGCGTTCCATATCTACAACTTATGATTGACATAAGCGACATGGTTGTGAAAAAGCCATAATTGAAATTTATGAAAATCTTTACAATGAGGGTATGGATTCCAGCTAGCTCCGTCTTAGACAAACAAGCATTACTCAGAGATCAGTTTACGGAGCTGTCGGACACACAAAATCAAATTGATTTTCTTTAAGTGCCCATGAATTCTCCCAAATTGACAACAACAATGGAATTATACGTAAGTTAAATGATCGATTCCTTTTAATTGATCCCAAGATTGATCCCAGCGTTTTTCGTGAAAGCGATAAGTAGCAAGTTTGACTGCATTATGTGATAAAAACAAACAGTATGCAAACTTGCATTCTTAAATGAAAGGATGTCGAATACGCTCCCCCTTTCACTTTATTCCATGTGAAGAGAAATCGATCATTTTACTTACGCGGTAATTCAAAATACATGACATGAGTTGCAGCAGAATTATTTCATCAAAAAATCCACAACATATGAATACAAATATCATTTTGCTTACGACATGACATTCATAATTACCAATATTGATTTCTATAAGTTTCAGTAGTTGATTTCAATAAGAGCAAATATACGATAGTTATAGTTTTTATTCAATGATATTCCTAAGCAAAACTTATGATTTTGATAACTGACTGGACATAAAAATTTTCCTCTCATAATCATAAGTGAAATTTATGGCTTTCAACAATAATCGTAGTGTCACCAAATCTTAAGGGGATCTTATGTTCTTCCTAAGTGTTTTTGCCTCAGTGTATGAAAAATCATAACTCAAGAACGAAACATCGTAGAAACAAAGTATTCTAATGAAAATGAAAGCAATTTTTTTCAGGAATTAAAAAAAATGAAATGGAAAGTTTTCCACAAAATAACCCACCGCACAGTGGGAAAAAAAACAGTGCAAACCTACACTAAATTCTGTATCTCACGAACGCATCCGGCTTTTCTAATGAACAAAACGGTTTTAGGCGTAACATTGTCTGCAGAATCGAATGGAAGTGTTAAAACAGACCGCACGGATCATTATCTTGCTCATTTTTCCCTAATTCCCCAATTTTTATTAACATTTATATGAAACTAGCTCTAAAACAATTATGAAACATGAATGCGGTTTGCCTTGAAGGGCTTTTGTGAAGAATTAAGATGTAGAGAATCGATTTGAAGGGATTGCAGTGACCGCATGAATGTATTTATGCTTATTTTACCCTAATTCCCCTCATATATAGAGTTTTGTATAAATTTAGCTCCATAACTCGCAAGGAAATTATGAGTGGTATGCTAAGAAGGCTCTCTTCAGTGAATTATGATACAAGGAATTGTTGAGAAGTGATTGCAGTGCCCGCGCGAATGTAATTATGCTTATTTTACCCTAATTCCCCACATATATTGAGTTTTGTATGAAATTAGCTCCTTACTCGCAAGAAAATTATGAGTGGTATGCTACGAAGGCTTTCTTAAGTGGATTATGATACAAGGAATCGATGAGAAGTGATTGCAGTGACCGCGTGAATGTTATTATGCTTATTTTACCCTAATTCCCCACATATATAGTTTTGTATGAAATTAGCTCCATAACTCGCAAGGAAATTATGAGTGGTATGCTAAGAAGGCTCTCTTTAGTGAATTATGATACAAGGAATTGATGAGAAGTGATTGCAGTGACCGCGCGAATATATTGAGTTTTGCATCAAATAAGCTCTATAACTCGCAAGGAAATTATGAGTGGTATGCTCTGAAGGGTTTCTTTAGTGGATGATGATACAAGGAATAGATTAGAAGTGATTGCAGTGTGTGTGCGAATGTAGTTATGCTCATTTTACCCTGTGGAGAATGTGGAGAATTAGGATAAAATGAGCATAATAACCTTCACGCGGTCACTGCCATCATTTTTAATATATTCCTTGTATCATAATCCATTAAAGCAAGCCTTCTCAGCATACCACTCATAATTTCTTTGCAAGTTATGGAGCTAATTTCATACAAAACTCAATGTATATGGAGAATTAGGGTAAAATCAGCATAATTACATTAGCGCGGTCACTGCAATCACTTCCCATCGATTCCTTGTATCATCATCCACTGAAGAAACCTTGGTTAGCATACCACTTATAATTTCCTTGTGTGTTATGAAGCTAATTTCATACAAAACACAATATATGTTGGGAATTATGACAAAACGAGCATAATTACATTCGCTTGGTCACTGCAATCACTTCTAATCGATTCCTTATATCATAATTCACTAAAGAGAAACTTCTTAGCATACCACTCATAATTTCCTTGCGAGTTATGGAGCTAACAAAACTCAATATATGTGGGGAATTAGGGTAAAATATGCATAATAACATTCACGCGGTCACTGCAACCATTTTTAGTCGATTTCCTGTATCATAATCCACTAAAGAAAGCCTTCTTAGCATACCACTCATAATTTTCTTGCGAGTAAGGAGCTAATTCCATACAGAACTCAATATATGTGGGGAATTAGGGTAAAAAGAGCATAATAACATTCACGCGGTCACTGCAATCACTTCTCATCGATTCCTTGTATCATAATTCACTAAAGAGAGCCTTCTTAGCATACCACTCATAATTTCCTTGCGAGTTATGGAGCTAATTTCATACAAAACTATATATGTGGGGAATTAGGGTAAAATAAGCATAATAACATTCACGCGGTCACTGCAACCATTTCCAATCGATTCCCTGTATCATAATCTACTAAAGAAAGCCTTCTTAGCATACCACTCATAATTTTCTTGCGAGTAAGGAGCTAATTTCATACAAAACTCAATATATGTGGGGAATTAGGGTATAATGAGCATAATTACATTCGCGCGGTCACTGCAATCACTTCTCATCAATTCCTTGTATTATAATTCACTAAAGAGAGCCTTCTTAGCATACCACTCATAATTTCCTTGCGAGTTATGGAGCTAATTTCATACAAAACTCTATATATGAGGGGAATTAGGGTAAAATAAGCATAAATACATTCATGCGGTCACTGCAATCCCTTCAAATCGATTCTTTACATGTTAATCCTTCACAAAAGTCCTTCAAGACAAACCGCATTCATGTTTCATAATTGTTTTAGAGCTAGTTTCATATAAATGTTAATAAAAATTGGGGAATTAGGGCAAAATGAGCAAGATAATGATCCGTGCGGTCTGTTTTAACACTTCCATTCGATTCTGCAGACAATGTTACGCCTAAAACCGTTTTGTTCATTAGAAAAGCCGGATGCGTTCCTGAGATACAGAATTTAGTGTAGGTTTGCACTGTTTTTTTCCCACTGTGACCGTTGAGAAAATTCATAATAAAATGCCAAAAAACTACGTCCGAACTCATGTAAAATTTTCTAAAAAATATTTTTGAGAAGGTAATTTCATAAGCTTTGATCGCTGAAATTTTTGGAAAGTACTTAATTTTGTCCAGTTCATATTTTTTCTGGACTCCTGAGAAAATTTTCTTTCGTTTTCTAAAAAAAATCTTTGTTTCTACGATGCTTCGTTCTTGAGTTATGATTTTACAAAGTAAGTAGGGTCAGGGGAAAACAAAAATTTCCCCCTGAGTTTTCCGGGAAAATAGGTGACCCTGAATTTTTCTAATTTTTT
Source organism: Aedes albopictus (assembly GCF_035046485.1). Lineage (NCBI taxonomy): Eukaryota > Metazoa > Arthropoda > Insecta > Diptera > Culicidae > Aedes > Aedes albopictus. Next base: position 68,176,013 of record NC_085138.1, on the reverse strand, counting down.
TATTCATAGATCCATGAGCCCTGCCTGTGGAAAAAGTTTCATGAAAATCCGAGATCCTCCGGCCCAATTGGTACGATAATACACAGCAAAAAAAAATCTTGTGATATCACATCATTTTCGCTGCACATCAGTCGCGTCGTAAAAATGATGTACAAATTTACACCCTTTCCACGCAGCAAATTAGCCGCCGCAGTTTGAAAGTGGGTCTAGCATTCGCTAGAACCGGATCGATAGATGAATCATATATAAGTAAAATATTGGCATGGATTCGTACACGGATCCGTTGGTTGTGAGGCATATCCCTTACCTCTCGGCTATTTCACCGAGTTAGAAAGTGGATGATAAATATGATACTGCTTCTAGGTTTCTGTTGAAACGGGTTTGTTGACACTTTCCGGTGCCAACCAAGGTGTACATGGTGAGTGTGATTATTGTTGGAAAACGTTGTAACCGATTGAAATTACGTTCTAAATTGATTGCATCGCCAGAAGTTACGCGCCTGGATATTACAAAATTATTTGCTGTGTAAAAAAAGATGAGAGATGAGAGATGAGAGATGAGAGATGAGAGATGAGAGATGAGAGATGAGAGATGAGAGATGAGAGATGAGAGATGAGAGATGAGAGATGAGAGATGAGAGATGAGAAATGAGAGATGAGAGATGAGAGATGAGAGATGAGAGATGAGAGATGAGAGATGAGAGATGAGAGATGAGAGATGAGAGATGAGAGATGAGAGATGAGAGATGAGAGATGAGAGATGAGAGATGAGAGATGAGAGATGAGAGATGAGAGATGAGAGATGAGAGATGAGAGATGAGAGATGAGAGATGAGAGATGAGAGATGAGAGATGAGAGATGAGAGATGAGAGATGAGAGATGAGAGATGAGAGATGAGAGATGAGAGATGAGAGATGAGAGATGAGAGATGAGAGATGAGAGATGAGAGATGAGAGATGAAAGATAAAAGATGAGATATTAGAAGTAAGACATGAGAGATGAGAGATGAGAAATTAGATATTAGATATGTGGGGGATGAGAGATGAGAGATGAGAGATGAAAGATGAGAGATGGGAAATGAGAAATGAGAGTTGAGAGATGGGAAACACATGTTTAACATAGAAATTTGTCACACATATTTTGAATTATGATGAGCGCTACATTCATATCACAGGTTCCCTATCATTTGTTTAACAGTCGCCAAAAGCTTTGAGCTTTGTTGAGTTATTTTATTTTTCATGAGAGCTGGTTGTTCATTTGTGTTTTATTATTCTAAAGATATTTGGTCCAGTTGGCTTGATTGCATGACTCTTAGGCATTATCTGATAGGCGTAGCTGTGGAAGTTGAAAGGAAGACAAACGGCACTTTTTTCAACCCGTTTTTGGTTCTAGCGATGGTTTTGAACGAACATAATATTGTACATGAATTGTATATACAGAGAGAAGGGAGAAAGTTCATTGAAATATGCAAAGTAGGAGGAAAGGGACGCGACAGGAATTGAACGCAGGATTTTCTGCATAAAAATCATAGACGATAGCTACTACAGGACCAAGCTCGTCTCTTGTTAGTGCTATACGCTCAGTTAAAAAATAACCAGATCCAAGATTTAATGACAATGGATTAAGCATAGTAATTAGGCAAATTAATCATGCATGAGGAATGAGGATGGTGAACTGTGATGGAATCATTTTAGTTTATTTTTAATAGCTGGTATCATGCTCCCAGCGACCTTTAAGAGAACGTTTTGCACTGGTTAAACGCTATTGCTAAAAAATCGTATGCTTGATCAATTGCAGAAAATTAAACTTGAGCTAACATTGAAATTTCCTATATTAAGAAAAAAAAAACTCCAAAAAAGTACATGGGAAATAAGTTTTACTAGAGTGTTGTTGTGTTTTCAATAATTATCGTCCAGATTAGGAAAATCATGGAAATAATGTTGTTAGGCATGACATTGAAAACATTTCTCTGAAGCAGGGGGCGAAACTAGTTTAGGTTGGCCGAAATATCCCAAAAAAGCCAAAAACCAAGTATTTACGTATTTTTCGGCTTTCGATGGATGCGCTTCCAGTATAAAGACGCCAAAATTTGAAATTCTTGAGTTGAGTGCTTCAGTGTGGGGGACACTGAAATTTCGGAACCATGAGTAACCAGCTTTGATTATACCATGACTGCTCCCATTTTGTTGCTGATACCTCTTAGCGTTTTCTGCATCCATCAATGGTCTTCGACAGTGGCGTTTTATATGGTGTGGGTCCCAATACTTTCATTCGGTAGCGCCGCCAGGCAGTGGCACTACTGGCTGCCACTTGCTAAGCTGAGAACACGTTTCGATTGCGTTTTCTCACCGCGCCGCCACCACCAGTAGAGAAGCAGATGAAGATCCATAATCCACCTGTTTGAGTTATCACCAGTTGAAATTGGATTCCAAGCCGGAGGCCATATACTTGGTATCGTTCTTTCACCTTACGCCCCGTACCCGGGGAAGGGGATGCTGACTGCTGGCAGTACTCACCTACCTACTTAAATACGCAGAGCCCGAAGACCGCCATCGTTGTCATCATTCCCACAGAAGCTGGCCTGCGCTGCCCTGACTAAGGATAACTGACTAAGGAAGATAGAGGATGGTGGCGATGCTTGATTCTCTTCTAAACAGATCACCGTGGCATTATCGACGCCACCACCCGTACGAAGAGAAATGGTTGGCCGACGGGTTTAACGCAGTTATATCGGTGCTTTCGGTTTTGTGCACTATGCTTGCCTGCTGTTAGGGATCTCGGTATGTGACTGGTGGATTGCCACCTGTAGGAATTGTTTTTCGACGGGATTTTGGTTCGAGACACTTGTGTGTGGTACGCTTGGCTAAGTAGAGCATACACTGGACTGGATATGATTAGAACAGGAAATCTAATCAGACGGGATGAGTAACAAATCTGTGTTTGCTTAAGTAATCGGAGATATTTTTGTTTTGAAATTCAAGAGGTTATATATCAGAGTGTTTTATGTTTCAAAACATAAAATTCAACGGTGACGAAAAACCCCACAAAGTATATATCAGAGGATTTGAGATACAAGATAAAAGCTGAAGATTAGATGAAAACAGTTAGAAGAGGTAAAATCATGGAAATTGTTGAAGCTAGAAGAAAAAGAAAGAACATTAAAAGTTAGAACTAGACTGAAAATGGAAATTAGAACTCAAAGCTGGAAGCTCAAAACAGGAACATACATCTCGGAATGATTGAAGTTGTAACCACGCATGTTATTTGAAGGAATGCAATACATAACAAATATTAATCTCTATTTAATTTTCATATTACCCAGGAATGAAAGATGGAAGGCACAAAAACCTTTTAGATATAATAGCTGAACGGAACTTGCATTCACATTTGTTTTTCGTCTGTAAGAGCAACTTATCCAACTTTCGTCCCACTTCTTTTACAATTAAGTCTCTCCATATCCCACCCCGGTATCTACCCGACGCAATTGCCCACTTCAGCACGGTTTCTCATTTCGTTTTCATAGCATGGCCTGACCCCCACACGATACGACGCAAGATGGCATACAAATTGAAAATTGCACCCATACATTCATTAGGATCCTTGAGAGTAAATTAAAACTCTTTCCTGTCTAGCTGCCAGTAGTGCAGCATTGTCGTCGTCTTCATCGTCTTCGCCGTCGTCGTTGTCGCCGAGTGTGATGTGCACTGAAAAATGAATAACAAGTACTTCACATTCACACCCTGGCTTGATCCAGCAGAGTGCGTCATCGTTGTCGTCGCCGGTTGTCGTAGTCCTCTGAAAGCAGCAGGCGGCTCATCTTGGAGTTGCACCAGCTGGTTCTCCTCATATCACGGTTTTTATAGTTCTCTCCATCGTGCCATGCCCATCCCCAATCAACACCATCTTCGGCGGCGACGATGCTATCCTCGTTGTCGTTGTCGTCGTCATCAGCTCCATCGTCTTCATAATTTGCATATAAATACACACTTGAGAGCACATCTTGCCACGCAAATTGAAACCAGAGCTCGCAACCGGCCTGGGAATCTACGCTCCGCCCAATGGGAAGGGGTCCTCGTGCTCGTTGGTGCCAGGATCTGAATCCGGATGCCGGAATCCGGATACATCAATAAAGTCTGACCCCGGAAGAGGATGAGTGGTAGAGAATGAGAGCTGGGTGCCAGGATGCCAGACAAGCAATTGTCATGTTTGCACAATTTACTTCAGATTTCTTAATTTTTTCTTCCACAAACAAGTTGGAGTTCTAAAAGTATATATGTACTAAAATCATGTCATACAAACTTAATTTTAGTTTGTCTACTGTAGTAGTTCAAATATGTTTTGCGATTCATGTATGCTATATACAATCCCGATCAAAAGTTTGGGGACACCCCCTAGAAAACATGTCATTTTATAGGCCCATATCTTCGCCAATTTGCGTCCAATTTCAAAAGCCTAGGTTTCATACAAAAGATAATAAGTCAAAGAAACTTTGAACATGATTTAAAAGAAACTTTTTCAAAACATTGTGTGTGTAAACTTAACCCAAAGTTGCCAAATTTTCTAAAAAATGATTTTAAACTTACGGCAGTGTCGCTGAAAATTGGGTCGACCAAATTCTAAGATATAACCCTAGAAAATGGGTTTCAACTGCTTTTTACAGAACTTAGCTAAAAAATTTAGAAAAAAAGTTATTAAGTAAATTAACTCTTCATGTCATCGACCAAAAGTTTGGGGTCACCCCTCAATATGATGTATCAGCCAAAAGTTTGGGGTCACTTTCGTAAAACATGGAAAAATGATTTGGTGATATCTTCGTCATCTATAGTTCAATTTTAATTTTTTTGGCTCATTTCAAAGATAATTAATTAAATTTACGTTTGATGTCTTTAACTTAACATATTTAACGATTTTTGAATATAAAAATGTTATGTAAAGTTAACATATTTCACCACACTTCAAAAAATGAGGCAACTTTACGTTAAGTTTTAGTATGTAAATTTCAACAAAGATGTGTGGTTCAATGGCTATGTAGTATCATTCATTTTGTTTCAAATAAACCAAGAAGAATTAAAATTGAATGAAAGATGACAAAGATATCAACAAATCACTTGTCCATGTTTTACGATAGTGACCCCAAACGTTTGGCCGATACATCATTTTGAGAGGTGACCCCAAACTTTTGGTCGATGACATCAAGTATTAATTTACTTAATAACTTTTTTTCTAGGTTTTTTAGCTAAGTTCTGTAAAAAGCAGTTGAGAGCTAATAGAAAATGGGTTATATTACCGCTCTCATCTTAAAATTTGGTCGACCCAATTTTCAGCGACACTGCCGTAAGTTTATATTCATTTTTTAGAAAATTTGGCAACTTTGGGTTAAGAGCCAGTTCGCGAGAGCCGCAACCCCTTCTTGTATCGATGTGCTCCGATTGAGCTGAAATTTTCAGGGTATGGTTTTTCATATAAAAGATGATATCTGGCCGATTTTCAGATTTTTCCGTTAGGGGGAAGTGGGGTAAAATAGCCCTCAAAGATTTCATGTCTAAAAATAGGTAAAATCACTAAAATCGCAATAACTTCCGCAAAAGTTAACGGATTCAGCTGAAATTTTGTATGGACACTCTACTCCTATGGCACTTCCATTTAAGCCAAGCGTTGGATATTCTTTGATATTTAACTTGAAGAAATAGGTTATTTTCATAAATTTTTTGACGATTTTCAGGGCGCCTGTTTTCGTACCAACAGAACTAGGATAAAAAACTGAGAACTACGTTTTGAAGGTTTACCCAAGAGCTTTCATTTGATATGTAACCCAGATGCGCCAACTTAAAAACTTTCGAAAAAAAAAATTTTTTCTCGGGGTATGCATTTTACCCCATATTTTTAGCTGCCTAAAGTAGTGTTGTCGCAAATTATGACAACGTTATTTAATTTTCAAGGGTTTTTCTTCAATATTAATTCAACAGCTAAATGATGGCTAAGAAATGCAATTATTGTTTTTTTTTTTCATTTGGGGAAAGTAGGGTAAACCGGACTAACTCAACCTCTTTTCGAAATAACGTTGCTATAATGTTCTCTGATCGGACTTCAGAGTTCTTTATTCTATTCAAGAATAGATGCTTTATCACATATTATTATTTTTTCTTGAGAGGATAACGGGGTAAAACAATTCTCAGAAAAAAAAGTTGAAAATAATCAAAATTTCAAAACCTACAAATGCTTTGGTAAAACTTGGCGAAATTGCTCATGAAATTAGAAAAAAAAATCTTAATTTTTATTGCTTATTCAAATGAGCAAGTCTGACAACATTTTGACGTTGAGAAATGTACCAGATTAGCATGTGGTGTGTGATTCACCGGATTCTTTCTCGATTTTTCTTTTGACATGCATCTCCGGTTCAATTTTCTCTCTTTTTTCTCGTGAAAGTTGCAGCAGTGCACAATAGCCCACGAAAAAGATTTACGAGGAAAGGTGCATTCAGCGCCTTCAAAAGATTTTTTTGGACAAATATGGTCTTCTACAAAGTTGTTCCCAAAAATAAGGCCCTAATTTCAATGTACACAAAAATTAGGGTGATCCATATTTTCAAAGAAATTGGGAACCAAACTTTTTTATTTGGTAGAATAACTGTATACATTCTTCGAGAAAGTTGTATATCTATCAATTTTGAGCAAGTTTCCTGAAGACGCTTTTTATGTAGCTTTAAAATTGACCAATATAGTTGTTTACAGATGTTTTTCTGAATAAGCTTAGGGTGGTTCAAGAAAAACCGGTTTTCTGGCGTTAACTTTTTCAGTTTCGATTTTTCATCAAAGTCGCCCAAGAAACACTTGTAGAGCATTTGAACACGCGTCGTTTCATACGCTGAAATGGTCTTTATCTCTTTTGGTTCAATAGTTTATCCTTAAAAAAATCATATTTTTTTGAAAAGGTGATATGACCGATTGGTTTGTGGAAAATACTTGGAAAGTGCCTATTTTTTCTAGAAAATCATCAATATATTTTGAACGGAATGACGAAGCAACATTCCCAGCGCACGAAAATGTGCGTTACTTTTGAGTTCTAATAATGGTTCTTAGACAACTTTGATGTGAAATTTGAAACAAAAAAGATAAAGATAAAGGGTGACGCTAGAACAAATCGTTTTATTGCTTTATCTTTTTTGTTTAAAATTTCTCGTCTAAGTCGCGTAAAAACCACTTTTAAAGCTTCCAAAAAAGCGCATTTTCGTTCGCTGAGAATGTTGCTAAGTCATTCCGTTCAAAAGTTATTGATGATTATCTAGAAAAAATGAGCACTTTTCAAGTATTTTTCACTTGAGTTACAAAAAAAACACCCTTCTACTTTTTTGATATGTTTTATAAAAACGTTTCTTTATTTGAATGCGGGCAGAAGATAATTTTTATGATTATCCCAACCCGTCTTAACACTTTTTCAAAAAACTATGCTCTACAAGTGTTTCTTGGGTGACTTTGATGAAAAATCGAAACTGAAACAGTTAACACCAGAAAACCGATTTTTTTCGAACCACCCTAAGCTTATTCAGAAAATATCTCTAGATTGGTCAATTTTAAAGCTTTATGTAGCGTCTTCAGGGAACTTGCTCAAAATTGATAGATCTATAACTTTCCCGAAGAATGTATTCAGTTATTCTTGCAAATTTGCAAAAGTTTGGTTCCCAATTTCTTTGAAAATATGGGTCACCCTAATTTTTATGTACATTGAAAAGAGGGCCTGATTTTTTGAACAACTTTGTAGAAGACCATATTTGTCCAAAAAATCATTTGAAGGCGCCGAATGCATCTTTCCTCATTATGAAGATATTAATTTAATCTTTTTCGTGGACCATTGTGCACTGCTGCAACTTTCACGAGAAAAAAGAGAGAAAATTGAACCGGAGATGCATGTCAAAAGCAAAATCGAGAAAGAATCCGGTGAATCACACACCACGTGCTAATCTGTGACATTTCTCGACGTCAAAATGTTGTCAGACTTGCTCATTTGAATAAGCAATAAAAATTAAGATATTTTTTTCCAATTTCATGAAATTTCGCCAAATTTTACCAAAGCATTTGTAGGTTTTGAAATTTTGATTATTTTCAACTTTTTTTTCTGAGAATTGTTTTACCCCGTTATCCTCTCAAGAAAAAATAATAATATGTGATAAAGCATCTATTCTTGAATAGAATAAAGAACTCTGAAGTCCGATCAGAGAACATTATAGCAACGTTATTTCGAAAAGAGGTTGAGTTAGTCCGTTTTACCCTACTTTCCCCGAATGAAAAAAAAAACAATAATTGCATTTCTTAGCCATCATTTTTCTGTTGAATTAATATTGAAGAAAAACCCTTGAAAATTAAATAACGTTGTCATAATTTGCGACAACACTACTTTAGACAGCTAAAAATATGGGGCAAAATGCATATCCCGAGAAAAAAATTTTTTTTTCGGAAGTTTTTAAGTTGGCGCATCTGGGTTACATATCAAATGAAAGCTCTTGGGTAAACCTTCAAAACGTAGTACTCAGTTTTTCATCCTAGTTCTGTTGGTACGAAAACAGGCGCCCTGAAAATCGTCAAAAAAATTATGAAAATAACCTATTTCTTCAAATTAAATATCAAAGAATATCCAACGCTTGGCTTAAATGGAAGTGCCATAGGAGTAGAGTGTCCATGCAAAATTTCAGCTGAATCCGTTAACTTTTACGGAAGTTATTGCGATTTTAGTGATTTTACCTATTTTTAGACATGAAATCTTTGAGGGCTATTTTACCCCACTTCCCCCTAACGGAAAAATCTGAAAATCGGCCAGATATCATCTTTTATATGGAAAACCATACCCTGAAAATTTCAGCTCAATCGGAGCACATCGATTCCACTTCCTTTGGAGAGGGGGTCGCGGTTCTCGCGAACTGGCTCTTAAGTTTACATACATTTTTTTTTGAAAAAGTTTCTTTTAAATCATGTTCAAAGATTCTATGACTTATTATCTTTTGAATGAACCTAGGGTTTTGAAATCGGACGCAAATTGGCGGAGATATGGGCCTAAAAAATGACATGTTTTTGAGGGGGTGACCCCAAACTTTTGATCGGGAGTGTACAATGTTTTTGATTAGAGTATATTCCGTATTATTTCGATTATGTTCATTTTCCTATTATCGTTTTTTCGTTCCAACCTTTTCCGACAATTTCGTTTAGAGTGTACTGATGGACAACCACCTTTATATTTTATTTTGAGTGTATTTGGTTTCATTTAAAGTCGAGCAACGAACTTTCAATTTGTGTACTTAGTGCTAACGTAAGAACAAACACGACAATCACGCGACGCGAGATAAGACACGACACTTATGGTTCTTACAATCGTCAAAATAATTAAAAAATTACCTTAATGTCGACCGGTTTCGGGTTCGATGCAGCCCATCTACGGGACAATGTCCGACCTCGGTAACAATGTCATTGCTGATTGATTTTTATTAGGGTTTTATTACAGCAAATAAATTAAAACTCACAGTTTTATGGCTACTTTTATGAAAACCATTCATTAAATGTTTTATAGTATACTTGAAGATATCCATAAAGCCAGATTTTAAGAGTAAACAAAACTCTCCGATATGTAAACCTGGCATTCATTATTACCACAATAAAACTTTTCAAACTCTCAACAGATGGCGACCCGTTCGATTAGTAACGACACCTGTTGGTGGAAAAGCAGAAACTACGACACTGCTAGGTTTATTGCGGTCATCATCAAAGTAAACTTGCTTTCGTTTTATTTTCGCTAATTATGGTCGGCGCCATATTGAAGAATAAGCTGACGTGAGTGGAAAGCAATTAATTTTGCTCAAATAAGCAATGAATTGAAAATTTGCAGCCATTTCCATAACCTGCCCACATAAAGAAACTCTCTCAGTTGAGTTTTCTTGTGATTCGAGATAGTTTTACTAAATTAGCAAATTGATTAATTTCATTCCAAGATGATAATATTCATTTTTTTCGGAGCGCATTAATTTTATGTTTCTGCAACCCCAATATTCACGATAAAATTGAATGCGCATAAGCCTACCAACACAATAACAACTGAAATATTACTTTGAAATGATCGCTTTCTACTTACGAATGATGTATCCTCCTGAACTTTACGTGTCATCGAAGAAGCTTCTCTGTATCGTTTGCTGTCATAGTTTTTGTTAAAAAAAAAACAACAACGATATCATCATAACCTTTTTTCGAGAATGGAAAATTTTTCAACTAGGTTTTAAAACAGTTTTATTGCCACTCTTAATGTGGTTTGCAAAACCTCTCCAAGAGTGATCCACTTAGCCGGAAGATGCTCTTAAAGAGGTTATCAAGAGGTTTTGACGTATAAATCAGTTTTATTGCAAGTTTTATAATATTGGTCATGAAGATCTCTTGAAGAGCCGAACAAAACTGAAAATGTTACTTGAATAAATTCAAAATCATAAAATAAAGTTATTACAGTCATTGCAACGAAAATCTATGGTGAAATTTTCGTTTAAATACACAGGGGGGCATATGTAAGTGAAACATTGAAAAAAAAAACTATTTTTCTTATTTTTTACATAGCTGCCTAACTTATTTGAGCTATGCGAATCATTTATAGTCAGTCATTGATGCAAGGAATAGTTGATATTCTTTTGAAACGAAAATTCGCAGTATATTTTTTTTTATAGAAAGGTATTACATTGCACAATGTTTGAGACTGGTTAGACTGAAGGAAATATGCATTTATCTCCTCCAAATGAAGTTTAGAGTTTCTAAGACGAGCGTCAATAAGTGGATATATTCAGGTTCGAATTATTAACGGACATTATCAACTTTTCTGATGATATTTTTTTTCTATGTGATTATTAATATACAACAATATACAATTTCTAAAACTCTCTAAATTCAAAGTCTAGCGCAAGCTACCGGATAAACCTAGAATCAACTTGTACATTATCAGATACCTATCGATGTCCTGATAAACTTTGCCGCTGATCTGTATTGTCCTGTTCAACTTTGTCAAGACGAGGTTCTTCTTAGTGGTCTGGTTCGTGAGATACATCAGTTTTGATTTTTGATAGGGTGGTTCATGTAATTTGGACAGACCATTTGATTTTGCCGTAAATGTCCAAATTATATTCGCATAACGGGCTGTCCAAAATACCTGAATTCCCCTACTCACTTCCCGAGCAAAGGCGGATAACAAATTGATATCACTTTCATAATAAATTATGTTATCGGTGTTATCATTTTGTTATTTTTGTTTATTTTGTCTTTTCAATCTGGATGATAACCAGATGATAACAAATTCAGTTATCGATTATTTTGGTCTATCGCGATAACATAAAAATACCAAATGATAACAAAATATGTGATCTGTTTCCAAACGCATATTTCAAAGCTTTCCCAAAACTGAGAGTCTGATGAACCTCGAATCTAAAAATAGCTTTTGCTTTCGACCTTCAATGCGACTGTAGTACGAAAGCGTACCCTTCAATTGCTCTCACTCTCACTAAGTCCCGTTGGTATAGGAGAGGCCGACAAAGTGATAGTGTAGAATCAGAAATTAAGATAAAATACACGATAATACAAACAAAAAAAAAATACGACCGACAATTACTCGATCAGGGTTCGAGATCCGCCTGGGTGCAATAGAGCTGGTAAATTATAAGAAACTTGTTTCAATTGCCGACGAAGTCGGTGAAGTAGATTTTTACTATTTTGGTCGGTAAAATAACTCTCAACCAGTTATCAATCATCTGTATATTTTCATGTTGATAAATGAATAATAAATAACTAAATGTAATGTTGAACAAAATATTGTACATATAACACAATTAGTTATCAACTTGAATTCAATGATAACTCAACTTCTTATGATTTCGGTATTCGAGAAGTAAATTTGAGTTATCATTTTTGTTACGTTTGCTCTTAAATCAACCTAAATGATAACAAACTCAATTATCAAACGAATAATAACCAGGTAACAGAACTTGTTATTATGTTATCCGCCTTTGCAACACCTAGCGGATGAACCTAGAATGAACTAGTTCATTATCGAATAGCTAATGATGTCGTGATCAACTTTGCCGAAAACGACGGTTCTTGAGATACAGCAGTTTGGAATTTTTAAGACCAACTAGAGCCACCTAGCGGATAATCCTATAATCATCTAGTTCATTATCGCATAGCTTATGATGTCCTGATCAACTTTACCGAAGACGAAATTCTTCTATGTGGTTTGGTTTTCGAGATACAACCGTTAAGTTTTTGCCTTTCTCGTACACCAAGTGTACTGGAAAGGCTATATGTTCACTCCAAAAATGACTTTTTGATAGGAGGCTCGAAGGGTCGAGTCACATATACCAATCAACTCAGCTCGACGAATTGAGGTGATGTCTGTATGTGTGTATGTATGTGTGTATGTATGTGTGTGTACAAAAAAACTCACATCACTTTTTGGCAGTAAACTTCAACCGATTTTATTGACCAACGGTTCATTCATCGCGGAATCGGGTCCCATTGTTTCCTATTGAAAATGGTTCGGATTGGCCCAGCCGTTCCGGAGTTATTGCCATTTAGGTGTTCCGGACCGGCACCCCAGGAAGGGGTCAGATATGAAAACGCTACAAACCCATCCATGCGACACATCAAACTACGGCATTTTCGATAACTTGATGAACGGTAAGCAGAAAAATGGTCTCAGACCATATCTGAACCGGTAGTGTCCCAGAACCGGTTCCGGGTGTCCCGCCGGAAGCGGCTAAACATAAAAGTGAACTAAACCCAAGCATGCGTCATATCAAACCGTGGCTTTTTCGATAACCTGATGAACAGTAAGAAGGAAAACATTCTCAGATCATATCGGAACCGGTAGTATTCCGGAACCGGTTCCAGATGTTCCGCTGGAAGTGGCCAAGTATAAAACCACACCCATGCATATGACATATCAAATAGTGGCTTTTTTGGTATCCTGATGAACGGTAAGCAGGAAAGTATTCTCCATATTTTGACTGGTTGTGTTCCTGAACCGGTTCCGGGTGTCCCGCCGGAAGTGACCAAATATAAAATTGAACTAAAACCATGCATGCGACATATCATACCGCGGCTTTTTCGATAAACTGATGAACAGTGAGCAGGAAAGCATTCTTAGACCATATCGGAACCAGTAGTGTTCCGGAACCGGTTCGAGATGTCCCGTCGGAGGTGGCCAGGTATAAAAGTTAATCAAACCCATGCATGCGACATATTAAATAGTGGCTTTTTTGATATCCTGATGAACATTAAGCAGGAAAATATTCTCAGAACATATCTGAGGCGGTAGTGATCCGGAGCCGGTTCTGGGTGTCCCGCCGGAAATGGCCAAATAAAAAAGTGAACCAAACCCATGCATGTGACACATGAAATCGCGGATTTTTAGGCATCTTGATTTGGCAAAAAAAGTTTCCGGCCATATTTGGGACAACCGGTAGTGTTCCACAACCGATTACGGGTGCCCCATCGGAAGTGGTCAAATGTAAAGGAGAACCAAACCCATAAATGCGACACATTAAATGACTTTTTAGGTAACCTGATGAACGGTTAACAAGAAAAACAATCATAGACCACACTTTGTTAAACCAATAGTGTGCCGAAACTGGTTCCAGGTGCCCGCCGGAAGTGGTCAAATGTAGAACGGAACCAAACGCATGCACGCAGCACAATTAATAACTGCTTCTTCGATAACGCGAAGAACGGTCAGCAAGAAAATAGTCTGAGGCCACATTTAAGACTACCGGTAGTGTTCCGGAACCAGTTTCGTATGTCTCGCCGGAACTGGCAAAATGCACAAATGAACCACACCCATGCATGCGGTACATCAATTCGCGTTTTTTTTTAGGAAAACTGATTAACAATTTGCATGAAACTAGACTAAGACCACATCAGGGACAATCGGTAAGTGGTAAAATGTGAACCGAAAGTGGTAAAATGTGAAATTGAACCAATCCCATGCGTGTGGTAACAAAAACCATGCTAATTCGAAATGATTGCTGTCAAATAACCAGGGTAAACTTCTAATTTGATAAACTAACTCTATTTAGTTTTTGTTTACATTGTAGGATTTGTTTTTGAGCAAAAATCCTACAGATATGGAGGTGGGTGTCCCACTGGAAGTGGTCAAATGTTAAAGTGATCTATATCCATGCATAAGATAAACCAAATCGTGTTTTTTTTTTGAGGTAACGTAATGAACGTTAACAACGAAATAATCTCCGACTATATTTGGGAGACCCGGTAGTGCTCCGGAACCTGTTCCGGTACCGCATCGAAAGTAACCAAATGTACCATGCGACACATCACATCACGGCTTTTTCATTAACCCGAGTAACGGCTAGCTAGAAAATAGGCTCATATCACATTATAGACTACCAGTAGCATTGCACAACCAGCGTTTGGTGCTTCGCCGGAACTACGAAAGTAAATAAAATTAATATGTGTAAGAAAGCAAAATTTTGACAAATTAAACCCACATACAAACAGACGTCTCACTATACTCATTACCTATCGTTCTTGTTTTCAACAGTCAATAAAATATAGCCTAGAATGTGCAGAAAAAACTTTGTCGAAGACCGCAAATTGATATGTGATTGTGTAAAAAGTTATATCTTAGCTTGTTAGTATCGTCTTGATATTGATCAGCCTCCAGTGTTATTGAAGGTGTTCAAGCAGTCAACTGAGAAGTCTGATATTATTCAGCCCTGGCCATACGTTGAACATAACGTCGGACTATGTGCCATCAATAAGTTTTAAGTCATTCAAAGATGGCTTTGATAAAATGCTTTCCTTACTTCAAAAATATCCGGATTCAGGAACACTTTGACTTATGTCGACGGAAAGATTGTGAGAACATATTCGACGAGAAAGGCACTATCACCACTAGGTGGATTAATTTGGGTTTTTTTTACTCATTAGCGCCACCTTGCGGATAAACCTGGAATCAGTTCACTATTGGATAGTTTTCGATATCTTGATCAACTTTGCAGAAGATGAAATTCTTCTAAGTTATCTGTTTCTTTAGATACAACAGTATAGATTCTCTAAGACTCACTTGAGCCACCTAGCGGATAAACCTAGAATCAACCAGTTCTCTATCGAGACTCCGCATTTAACCCAAGAATGAATGGTTTCAACTAATGAAGGGTACACTACGCATAGCAAAACCACGTCCAGGACCTCCTCAACATCTTTGCTGAAGACACTAGCCTTCCAACATGTCTCATTTTTCCACGGTAATTGTTAAAGCTATCACTGGACGTTCGAGGCATCTGATCTATAAAAAGATCGCCGGACGTGTATGGGTTTAAAAGGTTCCCGGTTACCAGAATCATGAAAATTTGGGTTTCGTTCCAGTTTGACATGCAGATTTAGAATATAAAACTCTCAACATCGCGGATTCTTGTGGGGGATGAAGAGTGACTTTCTATTGCGGAAATTCGTATGACGTCAGTCTATTCCATCGTCATTTCAAGATTCGGAGAGTGGAGTGATTTTTGCGGGATTCACGCATTGATTTTTGGCGATTTTTTTTTCTATTTTCCCGCAAATCGTCCTCAACTTGATCGATCCACTTAGCTCGCTGTGCACCACGTCTTCGTCTACCGGGCAGATGGCTATCGAGAACCATTTCTATCGGGTTGCTACCCTACATCCTGATGACGTAAACCGCCCACCGCGGCCTCTCTATTTTCGCGGTGTGGACGGTGATTGGTTCTGTCAGCCGGTGATGCAACTCGTGGTTCATTCGGCATCTCCAAGTTCCGTCTTCCATCTGCACTCCGCCGTAGATGGTAAAACCTTCCATTCGAAAACTCCAAGGACTACTGGTCTAATCAGCGTTTTGTAGATAGTTTATTTCGTGTGACGGCGAACTTTGTTCGATCGTAGAGTTCTGCGGAGTCCAAAGTGAGTCCGATTTCTTGCCACAATGCGTCTCTGAATTTCAAGGCTGGTGTCGTTGTCGGCGGTCACCAGTGAGCCCAAGTACACAAATTCTTCAACCGCCTCGACTTCACCATCGTCGAAAAAAATCGGACTGGTGGACACGGTATCCAATTCGCCTGGCTTCATTCTTCAGTCAGATGTACATATGTTTCCGCAATCGTCTCAAATTTGTGAGCTCTAATATCTATATCATCAGCGAAGCCAAGCAGCTGAACGGACTTCGTGAAAATCCTTCCACTCATGTTTATCCCCGCTCTCCTAATTACACCCTCTAAAGCAATGTTGAACAGCAAGCAACCAACACCTTGCCGTAACCCTCTGCGAGATTCGAAGAGATTCGAGAGTGTCGCTAATACTCGATCTATGCACATCACTCGAACCATCGTCCCCTTGATTAATCGTATCAGTTTATCCGGGAATCCGTATTCGTGCATAATCTACCAAAGCTGTTCTCGATCGATTGTATCATACACCGATTTGAATTGAATGAACAAGTGATGTGTGGGCACGTTGTATTCGCGGCATTTCTGCAACACCTGGCGGATGGCGAACATCTGGTCCGTTGTAGCGATGAATCCAGCCTGATATTTCCCCACGAACTCTCTTGAAATCGATGATAGGTGGCGGCATAAAATTTGAGAGAGTACCTTGTAGTGTGATCGTGCGGTAGTTCCCGTAATCCTTGTAGCCCTTTTTGTAGATGGGACACATTATACATTCCATCCATTCCCAAGGGCGTAGCCAGCTTTTCGGCCAGGGGGGGGGGGGCGAGCACCCTTACACTGAAAACCACTTCGCAGTAACAAGGAGTTCAAATACTTGGAACGCGATGAGATACTGTTAGTATCTAGCCGTGTACAAAATTTCAAGTTATAGCGAAGAGTGCCCAAAATACCGGCCGCTGCCCAAGTTAGTTCGCTACCCTTTTCCTTGAGGAACTCCTTCGGAGTTTTCGTGAGGAATTGTTCCGAAAATTCCTTGAGGTTCCTTCAAAAATTCTTGGCGGAGTTCATCCGGAAATTTCTGTGAGAATTCCTTCCCAAATTCCTGAAACAATTCTTTCGAAAATATTGAAGAAAACCCACTAAAAATCTCATGAGATATCCCTTCTGAAATTCCATAAGGAATTTCTTTAGAAAACTTTCGAAACTTCTTTAAAAAAAATTTCGGAAATTCCTGAAGAAATGCTTTTTGTGATTTTTTATTTCCTAGAGGAACTCATTCGGAAGTTCTTTGAAGAATTCCTTCAAAAATGCCTTGATTAGGAAAATTCGGAAATTGTTAAAGGAGTTCGTTTGGAAATTTTTTGACATATGTCTGAAATGTCTTATGGAATACCTTCGGAAGTTCCTCAAGAAATTCCTTCGAAAATATATTGCGGAGCTCCTACGAAAACTTGAGAAACTTCTTCAAACATTCCTTCAGAAACACGTTTGGAGGTATTTCAAGGCAAATCCATAAGAAATTTCTTTGGAAATTCCGGGAGGATTTTCTTTGGAAATTCGTAGAGGAATTCCTTTGGAAATTCAGGAGAAAATCCTTTGAAAATTCCTAGAGGAATTCCTACGGAAATACCTGGAGAAATTCCTTCCTGAAATTTCTGGAGGAATTTCTTCAGAAAATACTTGAGCGATTCCTTCGCAAAAGTCCTGGAGGAATTCCTTCCGAAATTTATGGAGGAACTCCATCGGAAATTCGTGAAGGAATTCCTGAAGAAATTCTTTCGAAAATTCCTGGTGGAATTCCTTCGGACATTCATGAAAGAATTCCTTCGGAAATTCTGGCAGGAAATCCTTTGAAAATTCCAGGTGAAATTCCTTTGAAAATCCCGGCAGGAATTCCACCGGAAATTACTGCAGGAATTCCCTCGGAAATTCCAGGAGGAATTCCTTCGGAAATTCCAGGAGGAATTCCTTCGGAAATTGCCGGAAGATTTCCTTTGGAAATTCCTGAAGGAATTCCTTCGGAAATTTATGAAAGAATTCTTTCGGAAATTCCAGGAGGAATTCCTTCGGAAATTGCAGAAGGAATTTCTTTGAAAATTCCTGGAGGATCTCCTTCGGAAATTCATCTGGAAATTCATGGAAGAATTTCTCAGGAAATTCCTGGAGGAATTCCTTTGAAAATTCGTGGAGGAATTTCTTCAGAAATTCGTGAATGAATTCTTTCGGAAAATTTCTGGAGCAATTCCATCGGAAATTCATGGAGGAATTCCTTCGGTATTTCCTGAAGGAATTCCTCCGGAAATTTCTCGAGGAATTTCTTCGGAAACTCGTGGAGGGATTACGTCGGAAAATTTCTTGAGGAATTCCTTTGGAATTTCCTGTTGGAATTCCTTCGGAAAATTCTTTAGAAATTCCTTCGCAAAATTCCTGGAGGAATTCATTCGGAAATTCATGGAGGAATTCCTTCGGACATTCATGGAGGAATTCCTTCGGAAATTCCAGGAGGACATCCTTTAAAAATTCCAAGAGGAATTCCTTTGAAAATTGCTAGAAGAATTTCTTCGGAAATTCTTGGAGGAATTCCTCCGGAAATTCCTCGAGGAATTTCTTCAGAAATTCATAGAGGAATTCCGTCGGAAAATTTCTGGAGGAATTCCTTCGGAAATTCATGGAGGCATTCCTTCGGAAAATCCTTTAGAAATTCCTTGGCAAAATTCCTGGAGGAATTTGTTCGGCAATTCTTAGAGGAATTCCTTCGAAAATTCATGGAGGGATTTCTTCGGACATTCATGAAGGATTTTTTTCGGAAATTCCAGGAGGAAATCCTTTGAAAATTCCAAGAGGAATTCCTTGAAAATTCCTGGAAGAATTCCTTCGGAAATTCCTGGAGGAATTCCTCCGGAAATTCCTAGAGTAATTCCTCCAGAAATTTGTGGAGGAATTTTTCCGAAATTTCCTGGAGGAATTTCTCCGGAAGTTCCTGGAGGATTTCCCCCGGAAATACCTGGAGGAATTCCCTCGGAAATACATGGAGGAATTCATTCGGAAAATCCTGAAGGAATTCCTTCACAAAATTCCTGGTGGAATTACATCGGAAATTCATGGAGAAATTCCTTTGGAAATTTCCAAAGGAATTTCTCCAGCAATTTCCGACAGAATTTCTCCTGGAATTTCTGAAGGAATTCTTCCTGGAATTTCCAAAAAACAATCCTTCAGGAATTTCCAAAAGAGTTTCTCCAGGAATTTCCGAAGGAATTTCCAAAGGAATTCCTCCAGGAAATTCGAATGGAATTCCTCCGGGAGTTTTTCAAAGAAATTCCTCCAAGAATTTCCGAAGGAATTCCTCCAGGAATTTCCGAAATAATTGCTCCACGAATTTCAGAAGGAATGCATCCAAGAGATTCCGGAGGGATTTCTTCAGGAATTTCCGAAGAAATTCCCCTAAGAATTTCCGAAAGAATTTCTGCAGGAATTTCCAAAGGAATTCCTCCATGAACCTTTAAACGAATTCGTCCAGCAATTTCCGAAGGAATTCCTAACGGAATTTGTAAAGGAATTCCTCCATGAATTTTCGAGGGAACTCCTCTTGGAATTTCCAAAAATAAAATCCAAAAAGACTTTCCGAAAAAAAATCTCCAGGAATTTCCGAAGGAATAACTCCAGGAATTTCAGAAGGAATTCCTCCTGGAATTTCCGAAAGAATACCTCCAGGAATTTCCGAAGGAATTCGTCCAGTAATTTCCGAAGAAATTCCTCCAGGAATCATAAAAAGCATTCCTCTAAGAAGTTTAGAATGTTTTTTTTTCAGGAATGTCCTAAGGAGTTCATCCAAGGATTTTCTCGGGAATTTCTCTATAGATTTCTGAAAGAATTCCTCCAGAAATTTTCGGAGATATTCATCCAAGATTTTTCGAGGGAACTCCCCAAGGAATTTCTGAAGGAATTCCTCCAGAAATTTCTGAAGGAATTCCTTCAGGAATTTCCGAACAAATTTCTTCAGGAATTTCCGAAGGAATTCCTTCAGGAATTTCCGAAGGAATTCTTCCAGGAATTTGCGAAGGGATTCCTCCAAGAATTTTGGAAGAAATTCCTTCTGGAATTTTTTAAGGAATTCCTCCAGGATTTTTTGCAGGAATTGCTTCAGGAATTTCCGAAGCAATTCCTCCCGGAATTTCCGAAAGAATTCCTCCAGGAATTCCTAAAGAAATTCCTTCTGGAATTTCCGAATGAATTCCTCCAGGAATCTCCAAAGGAATTCGTCCAGCAATTTCCGAAGGTATTCCTCCCGGAATTTCTGAAAGAATTCCTTCAGAAATTTCCGAAAGTATTCATCCAAGATTTCTCGAAGGACCTTGCCAAAGAATTTGCGATGGAATTTCTCCAGAAATTTCCGCAGGAAATCTTCCTGGATTTTGCGAAGGGATTCCTCCAAGAATTTTGGTAGGAATTCCTCCAGAAATTTCCAATAGAATTCGTCCAGCAATTTCCGATGGAATGCCTTCAGGAATTTCTCCTGGAATTTCCGAATGAATTCCTCCGGGAGTCTCCAAAGGAATTCGTCCAGCAATTTCCGAAGGAATTCCTCCCGAAATTTCTGAAAGAATTCCTCCAGGATGTTTTTGAAGGAATTCCTAATGGAATTTCCGAAGAAATTCCTCCCGGAATTTCCGAAAGAATTCCTTCAGGATTTTCCGAAGGAATTCTGCTAGGAATTTTCGATGGTATTCCTCTAGGAATTAAAAAAAAATCTAAAACGAATTTCCGAAAAATTCCTCCAGGAATTTCTGAAGGAATTCCTCCAGGAATTCCCGAAGGAATTCTTCCAGGAATTTCCAAAAGAATTCATCCAGCAGATTCCGAAGGAATTCCTCCAGTAATTGCCGAAGAAATTATTGCAGGAATTTTCGAAGAAATTCCTCCTGGAGTTTCCAATGAAATCCGTCCAGCAATTTCCGAAGGAATTCCTCCCGGAATTTCCGAAAAAATTCCTCCAGGAATTCCTAAAGGAATTCCAAAGGAATTCGTCCAGCAATTTCCGAAGGAATTCCTACCGAAATTTCTGAAAGAATTCCTCCAGGGATTTCCGAAGGAATTCCTGCAAGAATTTAGAAAAAAATCCAAAAAGTGTTTCCGAAAAAAATCCTCCACGGCTTTCCGAAGGAATTCCTCCAGCACTTTCCGAAGGAATTCCTCCAGGAATTTTCAATGACATTCGTCCAGCAATTTCAGAAGGAATTCCTCCAGGAATTTCCAAAAGCATTCCTCCAGGAAGTTTGGAATTATTTTGTCCAGGAATTTCGTAAGGAATTCACCTAAGGATTTCCTCACGAATTTCTCTATGGTTTTCTGAAAGAATTCCTCCAGGAATCTCCGAAAGTATTCATCCATGATTTTCCCAAGGAACTGTCCAAGGAATTTCCGAAGGAATTCCTCCAGGAATTTCCGAAGGAATTGCTCCAGGAATTTCCGAAGGAACCCTTCAGGAATTTCTGAAGGAATTCCTTCAGGAATTTCCGATGGAATTCTTCCAGGAATATGCGAAGGGATTCCTCCAGGAATTTTGGATGGAATTCCTTCAGGAATTTTCAAAGGAATTCCTCCAAGAATTTCCGAAGGAGTTCCTGCATACATTAAAAAAATACGAGGATGCAGGAGAATTTTATTTTTACTAGTCAAAAACAGCTCTGATCGTCTAGACGAATTTCGCGCCAACTCGACCAACGGTTGGCAGCACCCTCTCAGAATCGAACGAAACTTTGTGGGCATAAACAATAGGTCTTTCTGAGCAACTTTGCATATTTAGTTTTTCGAAATTTTTCAAGAGTAACATTTGAAGAGGGCCTAATTTTTTTTCATAGATTTTTTTCAAATCGATGTAACTCAAAAATGACATGACCTACAAAAAAGTGTTGTATGGCGGACTATCGTGAAATTCCATGAAGTTTTTTAGAAAAATATCTAAAAAATACAAAATTAATTACTACACTGAAAAATAAAGGTTTTAAAAATTTAAATCGATATTACAAAAAACCCTACGTTTTTAAATCGATGATTTTTTTTTCTGGAGAAAGGTATTTCAATTACCTACATTTTCTCCAAACAATGTTGCTGTGACATATTTAAGGGAAAAAAGTTTTTCTAACAAAAACTTTTTTCATGTCTACATTGAGTGAATATTTTTCATCGTGTTTCGTGCCAACATGGCCATATATAGGTTCAGCAGCCTCTCATCAACCAATGAAACTTAATGGAAGTTCAAAAAATGTTTAAGAAGCAACTTTGCATAATCTAATATTTATCTAGACTAACATTTGAAAAGGGCGTATTGGAGTGACCCACACTTAAATGAAAAACATAAAATTCAAAAAATGCCAAGGCTTACCTCCTGCATCAGTTGTTTTGGATTCCCAGAAGCTACGTTCAGCATTTGAGCGAAATCGATTTAGTCTAAGGGGTGATACGCAAATTATGTCACGCAAAATTCGACCTTCTTCATGTCACGCTTTGTGTATGGGACCTCACGATTGTTTGTATGGGTCGTCACGTTCGGCAAAACCCCCCTCTCCTCATAAAGCGTGACGTAATTTGTGCATGGCCCCTAATGGGGCGCTCAACAAGCATGAAGTTTGTATGGGAAAACTTGGCCAAATGTATGCAGAAATCTTAAGCTATTGATTTTTGCCGCTAGGTGACGCTGCAAGTGTTCAATTAATAAAAAAATATTTAAAAACCTTAGCTATTCTTGTAGGTGACGATATGCCAAACAACTTTATCAAAGACCGCAAAGTGATTCGAAGCCTGTTAAAAATTTATACTCTAGGTAAGGTGAGGTGAAACATTATCGTCGTTTTTTCAATACAGTTAAAGGAATATCAGTAATGAAATTCCAATGCTTCGCCTCACTGACGGATCACTTACAGGTCTTCAACAAAGTTGTTTGGCATATAGTCACCTACAATAATATCAATGTGTTTATTAATTGAGCGCTTACAGCGCCACCTAGCGGCAAAAATCAAAAGCTAAGATTTCTGCATACATTTGGCCAAGTTTTCCCATACAAACTTCAAGCTCATTGAGCGCCCCATTAGGGGCCATGCACAAATTACGTCACGCTTTAGAAGGGGAGGGGGCGAGGTTTTGCAGAACCTGACGATCCATACAAACAGTGGTGAGGCCCCATACCCATATAAAAAGCGTGACATAGAGGGGAGGGGAGGGGGTTGAAAAAGGTCGTATTATGCGTGACATAATTTGTGTATCACCCCTTAGACTAACTCGTTTTCGCTCAAATGCTGAACGTAGCTCCTGGGAGTCCAAAACAATCGATACAGGTGGTAAGACTTGTCATTTTTCGAATTTTATGTTTTTCATATAAGTGTGGGCCACCCTAATACGCCCTTTTCAAATGGTAGTCTAGATAAATGTTAGATTATGCAAAATTGCTTCTTCAACATTTTTTTAAACATCCATTAAGTTTCATTGGTTGATGAGAGGCTACTGAACCTATATATGGCCATGTTGGCACGAAACACGATGAAAAACATTCACTCAATGTGGACATGAAAGAAGTTTTTGTTAGAAAAACTTTTTTCCCTTATATATGTCACAGCAACATTGTTTGGAGAAAATGTAGGTCATTGAAATACCTTTCTCCAGGAAAAAATCATCGATTTAAAAACATAGGGTTTTTTGTAATAACGATTTAAATTTTTAAGACCTCTATTTTTCAGTGTAGGAATTAATTTTGTATTTTTTAGATATTTTTCTAAAAAACTTCATGGAATTTCACGATAGTCCGCCATACAACACTTTTTTGTAGGTCTTGTCATTTTTGAGATACATCGATTTGAAAAAAATCTTTGAAAAAAAATTAGGCCCTCTTCAAATGTTATTCTTGACAAATTTCCAAAAAACAAATTGCATATTTGCTTAGAAAGACCTATTGTTTATGCCCACAAAGTTTCGTTCGATTCTGAGAGGGTGCTGCCAGCCCCATAGAAGGGTTGGCGCGAAATTCGTCTTTTCGGTTAAGTTAGAATATAGTTGCTCGGTCAGGGGGGGGGGGGCAACGGCCCCCCTGCCCCCCTCTGGCTACGCCCTTGTCCATTCCTCAGGTAATACTTCCTCCTCCCAAACCTTGGTAATCACCCAGTGTAGTGCTCTCACCAGTGCTTCTCCGCCGTATTTTAGAAGCTCGCTTGGTAGTTGATTTGCTCATGCGGCTTTGTTGTTTTTCAACCGGCCAACCTCTCCCTCAATCTGTTGGTGGGTGCTTTATAAAATACAATATTAAAATGGATTTCCTATTATTTATTTCAACTAGAAGTAATCCAGGAATGAAAACATCAACTGATAAACATTTTTGGAAAACAAATCTGGCTTCCCTGGCCAACTTCGCCTTTCAGCATCCCATCGACGAAAGAATATACCACCGTAGGTGGTAAGCACGCAAGAACTTACACGAGGAGAATCGAAGATTTTTTGCATAGCTGCAGAATGACAACGACGGTTGCATCAACGTCCCCCACATGTCCTGCGCTGCGATGCAAGTGGTTGATGGGAAAAGTTTTTCCCACACACTCTCTCCCCCCCCCATATCTGGGAGTTAATTTACGTTGGAGATGATATTTTTGCCTGTCAGAAAAGTTTTCCAACCACGACTACCCGGACGGCATGCAAACCAACAAAGAGTGACAGTGGCAGCAGCAGTGTTCAATATTTGAGGTTTCTCTATGGCTGCTCGCAGAACTTTGACGTTTGAAGTCCTATCATGTGGGGACGTAAGTTCGGTGGGCTGATCGGAGCAGATGGTCATGTTTGATGAGGGCTGTTAAAAGTTGAGTTGATATCGGTAAAACTTCCCGGTTTTTGCAAAAATTATGCTTGTTATCAACTTTTTTTGATCGATGATTATTTTACGTACGGCGTACGGAAGTATGGCATGCATGGAATTGGCGTTGCAAGTGAGGAGAACGACAAAGATATAATCATCAAGAAAGAGGGGCCCTATATAGTTTCTCACATGTAATGGGGTATGTTGTAGTGTTACGAGTCATAAAATCAATGTTGGCAAACGATTTTCATCAAATTTTCAAGCTTATTTTGAATATAACTGACAGTTTCCTTACACCAAAACAAAACGATCATTTCAGAGTGTGCTGTGCCTACATCTGTTTTACATCAATATAAATTCTTTACCCTTAGCAGACCACCCTGCTTCATACAGTTCATAAAACTGCAACATAAATCTTTTACCGAAACCTAAACCATGTCGTAACCACTCGAGGTGACAGACCCGAACCATACCCAGGTCAATTTACATTTCACAGCGTGAGAACACAAATGCGAACGAACTGCAATGTAACAGTCAGCAGTATGTATTCTATTTTACTTAACCCATCTGATTCCTATTAACGACACACAACTAACTGACTGGCACAGCGCAACTCTATCTGTCCCTCTCTATATCTCTATATACTTTAAACGTGTAAGTGAGGATCTATACATATTTGATCGATCCCGAAATTCATGTAACCTAGCAAGTAAGATTGGTTGAAATAAAACATTCATTCAAAACCGAACCACCAAAGTATCCGCTTGTGACGACAAGTCCCCACAAGAGAACAAAGTTTATTTATAAATTTATGTATTTGAATCATCAGGTAATATTCTTTTGGATAACTCGGTTCAAGATGCCATAGTTAAAAAAAATCCAAAGTGTTACATGTAAGATAATAAACATAATCAAGATTTGCGATTAGTACAATAACCTTCATCAGATCTGCTGGCATGATTTTCGAATGAGTGTAATCAGTTTCGTACCTTTTAATTCCGCCCTATGTTGCTTATCCTTTGACAGATACGCATATTTCGACTACCACTTGTAATCTTCCTCAGTGTCAGTTAAGGAACAAATGATGTGAGACAAATACTTTTGCTATTTGAACATTATCATAGTATCGCCCTTAGATTAGATGGGCCCTCCTCTTATCTCTTTCTATATGTCCTTGTACCAGGGTTGGGACCATTATTAGACAACTAGCTCACTAACTGTGAAAATTTGATAATTTTTCATGAACTTTACTACAAGTTACACCTACACTGTGGTGCATAATTGATCGGAAAAACGCTGATTTTCATACAAAATGGCCAACTTCGAGATGATTTAAGCATGGATTGCTTTGATAAAATGACCTCAAATTTTGACACAGAACGGCAAGTATGCTGAATTTTATGTATACGAAGTACAACAAGTTTCCGCTCACAGGTTTGGGCGTGACAACCCGAGTAGAGCGAAATGGCAAATGAAGGGCAAATTTTACCATTAACCCTCTATTACCCACGTTTTTGATTTTGATCTAAATATCATTTTTCGTCATCTGAAATCGATTTGAACATGTTTTGGAAGATGATTCTTTTTAATTCTCGATTTCGTGAATTTCAGTTTTCGATTTTAATAATTTTCATTTTTGAACATCCCCACAGTTTTATATTTTTCCTGGAAGCCTATTTTGGGTACGAATTTTTTGAGATGAAAACATTTTGAAATTTTATGATTATTGTTAGAATTTTTTTTTCATAGAAAAAAGTCCTCGTGTAATTTTAAGGAAAATAATTTTAGAGTGTATTCGATTCCCTTAAACTATAAAACTAAGATAGAATGATTTGAAAAAAATTTAAAAAATGTTATTTGTAGCGATTCAATACAAAATAAACAGACAAAAAAAAAACAATGACTTCTAGAAGGTGACTAAAACATGAATTTTGCAATGATTTAAAAAAATGTAAATACGCTTTAAAATACACCAAAAACTATTTTGAGATATACAAAACAGTCTTAAATATTCGCCAAAAAAGAAATGGTTTCCCACGAAACAAAAATTACAAAAATGTTCGAACTATTCCCCGTCTAAAGGCGGAGTTGGGTATTAGAGGGTTACAATATAATGTTTGAATGACAAAATTTGCTATTACTTTGTTTAAAGTAAGAGTTAAAATAAGAAAAATAATAACTGAATTTCTTTGGCATAACAACTAAAGAATAACTGATTTTGCCATTGTAATAACAAAATAATAGCAAAAAGAATTTCAAAATCATAACATATTTTAATTTGATGGTAAATTATGTTAGTGTTTTGATATTGTAGCTGTTAGTATGATAGTAAAATTTGTTATTAAATCCAGCAAATAATATGCGTATTCCGCCTTATATTTTTCAAGAGCTTTTACAAATGTTCTCCAGAGATGCTTCCTTGAAATTAGTCCACGTTTTTCCTATGAAACTTCAAAGATTTCTGCATAAGTTCATGCTTTTTCATTCTTGTATTTCTTTAAACATTTTTGAAGAAATTCCTCACGAAATATTGTCAGTTTTTTCAGAAGTTTTTCTTTGAAATTTCTACAAAAATTCTTGTTCAAATTTCCCAAGAAAATTTCATAGAAATTTCTACAAGAACTTCTCCAAACGTCCATAATCTATTCCTAAGCATTATCCAAGGAACTTAAACAAATTGTATGAATACCCGCTGAATGTTCTTACATCAAACATAATATTTTTAAGTTCTTTAGTAGTTCTCTAACAGGTTCACATATTTCTCCAGGTAGTAGTTTAAGAAATTGTATATAAAAAAACTATACTGTTTCTGGAAAGTTTTGCACATAAAAGGAGCTCTAGGGGCCCATAAAGTCGCAGCTGCAAAGGCATGGATGGATATTAGGCCTGTCCAGCTTTTCAAAAATGTTCTCTGATTCTCAAGTCCACCCTCATATTTTGATTGGCATCCTAAAAGAAGTAACTGGTCAAAATTTCAGCCAAATCCATTAAAATTAAGAGGTGCATCAAATCAATTTTGTGTTTTTCGACTATTTTTGAACTTCAAAAAATCATAACTACACTAAAACATGTCAAAACTTAACTCTTTCGGCAGAAATTGAAAGCTATACTTGTTTGCTACAACTTCTCCGAACAACGTGTGCCAATAAAACTGAAGGAAACCTGTGTAATTATCACATTTGTAATCAGAAAAACCTTAAAAAGTTGATTTTTTGATAGATTTTGTTCTGGAATACCCTAATATACGTAATAAGTTGGATTTTTCAAAACGGCATCATATTCTCCAATGTTTTTTGGTTATTTGCTTCTTTGGCACCAATGCTGTAGGAATTGAGCAAAAATTACTAAAATTCGTGAAAGCCAAATGTGGCCTAAAAACTAGCTTTTCGGGTGCAATCACGCTTTGGCGCGCAAAAAGTGGCATCGCGTCAGCACTGATATGATAGCCAACACCTGTCGTCTCGCTTGTTTGTTATCATCCGTGGTAGGGGGTAGCCAAGGCAAACTACACGGAAGCAAAGCTACTACGTTCAGTACAATTTCGCGCCACAACGTGATTGCCTCCAAAAAGCTAGTTTTTAGGCCACATTTGACTTTCACGAATTTAAGTAATTTTTGCTCAACTCCTACAGCATTGGTGTCAAAGAAGCAAATAACCAAAAAACATTGGAGAATATGATGCCGTCTTGAAAAATCCAACTTATTACGTATATTAGGGTATTCCAGAACAAAATCTATCAAAAAATCAACTTTTTAAGGTTTTTCTGATTACAAATGTGATAATTACACATGTTTCCTTCAGTTTTATTGGCACACGTTGTTCGGAGAAGTTGTAGCAAACAAGTATAGCTTTCAATTTCTGCCGAAAGAATTAAGTTTTGACATGTTTTAGTGTAGTTATGATTTTTTGAAGTTTAAAAATAGTCGAAAAACAGAAAATTGATTTGATGCACCTCTTAATTTTAATGGATTTGGCTGAAATTTTGACCAGTTACTTCTTTTAGGATGCCAATAAAAATATGGGGGTGGACTTGAGAATCAGAGAACATTTTTGAAAAGCTGGACAGGCCTAATGGATATACAGCATGGCAATGCACATAGAACACTATAGGGTTTTTTTTTTAAATAGTCGTACAAATTGGGCCGAAGGATGTTAGATTTTCATGAAACTTTTTCCACAGGCAGGGCTCATGGATTTATGAATAAAAAGAAATTGAGAAACAATGAGGGTCTCCTATTTTCCCGAAAAATATTTTTTCGAAAATTTTTCATGAGTTCAGGCATAGTTTTCCCGGCTTTGTTACAAATTTTCTTAAAGGAGGAAAATTTTGTGAAAAACTTTTTCCAGTTCATTTCGCCCCCTTAATGCTAGAACTAGGTAACTCGTTTTGGAAAGTATGGGTAAAAATGGCTGGTAAAACTTATCCTGCTATAAAACAAACACTTTGTTGATCTTAAATGAAGCATCATTATGTGTTTTTGTAGTTTCAATCGACAAACTTTTGTTTATTGTTGTGAACGTTCACATGTAAACAAATTGGTCGCGATTTCGCAAAACCAGTTACCTAGTTCTAGCATTAAGGGGACGATTTGTTTTTTTGATTCCTGAGAAATTTGCTTCATTTTCGTAAAAAAAACTTTGTTCCTACGATGCTTCGTTCTTGAGTTATGATTTTTCAAAGTAAGTAGTGTCAGGGGAAAACAAAAAAAAATCCACCTGAGTTTTCCGGAAAAATAGGCGACCCTGAATTTTTCTCACTTTTTATATGCATATATCTATAAAGCTTGTCTGTGAAAAAAAAATCATGAAAATCTGAGAAAACTGAGAAGAAGCCCAGTGAAGACGACGTGTCAAGAAGAATAAGAACAAGAAGAAAAAAAAGAAAAAAAAAAGAGGAACAAGAATGAGAAAAAGATTTTTTTTAATTCTTTCAGAGGTTCCCTACGAATTTATAAAAGAATTTCTTTAAGAAATACACTAGAATTTTTGTTTACGATTTTTGTAGATTTTTTTGAAGAGATCCCTTCAGATCTTTCAAGAAATACCTGGCAGAGGTTTCTTAACCATTTTAAGCATAGAGTTTTTTAGGGATTCTCTGAGGCAATACTCTAGGGACTTCCTAGAAATTTCTTAAGGCATTTCTCATAGTATTCTTCAGTATTTTTTGTGCAATTCCTGAAAAAAAAATCTGTAAAATCCTTGGGGGAATATCTGAACAAATTCTGCAGGGATTTCTTAAGTCATCCCGCAAAATATTTAGATCGAAACCCATGAGTAGTTTCAAATAACAATTCTTGTAGGGATTTCAGCAAAAACCACTGTAGAAATTTCTCAAAAAATTGTAGGATTTGTAAAGATATTTAAAGGAGAATTTCTGTAAAACTTTATGGAAGAGCTTTTGAAGCTCTTGCTGAAATTCCAGATGAAATCCCAAAGAAAAAAACGAACAAGCCTCTTGAAATAAATATTTTTTCTCAAAGGAAATTCAAAAGGAATCCCAGCAAGAATTTCTGAAAAGTCTGAGTAGTTCTGGGAACAGCAAGGCGGACTCTCCCCTGTAGTGTCTTCTTGTACCGCTCATTCTATTAACGCTTGTTTGCACTCTAGCGATATTCCACATTCGGGTGCAAGGATTTTTGGTAGCGCAGAAACCTTCATTGGAATCCTTGTTGAAATCTTAGGAAGTACTTTTAGTGAATGTCTGGCCGAATATCCGGAAAAATCCCAGGGAAATTCTTGAAGGAATCCCAGAAGTAAATTTTTAAGAACTTCCTGGAGAAACTTCCCTGAAATGTTTGGTGGAAAGGCTTGAAAAATAAAACATTTAGGAGTTCATAGGAAAATTCCTTGAGAAATCCTTTGAAACCCCAAGGATCCAGGATTTTTTTTTGAATTCCAGAATACTTTTATTCTGAAGAAGCCTGAGAACGAATTTCTGAATATCCAGAATATCCGGAGTCTGCATCTGCAAACATCTATAGTAAAAAAATCTTAAGATTTTTTCTAAAAAAAATTTCTGTAAATAATTTTCAGGAAATATGTTTGGTTAAATTTCTTAATGAGTCTGCGAAGAACTCATTGGAGTTGTCCTTGGAAAAAGTTCCGGATAAATTTATGGAAAAATACATCAAAATATTTCTGGAGAAAATACCAAACTCTTGCAGAAATCTCTTGAGAAATTCCTGCCCGAATCACGAAAGTAATAATGCAAGATTCTCTGGAGGAGTTTTATCAGAAATGTTTGGGCACATTCATTTGGGAGTTTTGAATGAAATTACTACCAAATCTCTGGTGAAAATCCTTAAGAAATGCCACTGGAAGATTTTTTTAAATCATACGAAAGAATTTCTTAAGTAATCCTTGTTGAATATTCTAAGCTGAGGGAATCCCCGGAGAAGTTTTCGATGATTTTTTTTTGTAATGAATCCCTGGAAAAAATCTCAAGTAATTCCTGGTGAAGTTTAAGAAGGAACCTACAGAAATCTGTTTAAAAAATCCTGGAGCTCTAGTGTGCGCAGTTTTTTCATTTATTTCATTCACTCTCGTAAGCAACCACGAGAAAGAAACAGACGGAAGAGGGGGCACTTTGCTGCGGACGCAAGTATCCTGGAGTTGAAGTTCTTCCATGGATACATTTCTGGAGGATTTGATTTTCATTGAGAATCGCTGAAGGCTTTTCAGAAGGAATCCATGGATAATTTTTCAAAAAAAATTCGTGTACGGATTCCTATTTAAATCTTTGGAAGATTCCTTTAGGGGAACCCACGGAAGGTAATTAAGATTTTTTTAAAGGAATCAATGGAAGGAATTCATGAAAGATTCTCAAAGAAATTTCCGAAGGCATTCATGGCAGAATTCTTTAAATATTCCCTGGAAGATTTATTGGAAGAATCACTGGAAGAATAGCAGAAGATATGAGAGACTATGCTATGCTATGCTATATTCTTCAAGTATGTGAGAGCAAAACCGTTAGAAATATTTATTGCCTTTCTCGTACACCAAAGTGTACTGAGAGGCTATATGTTCATTCAAAAAACGAATTTCTGATAGCAGGCCCGGAGGGTCAAGTCACATATACCAATCAACTTAGTTCGACGAATTGAGCAAATGTCTGTATGTGTGAGCGTGTATGTGTGTATGTATGTATGTCTGTGAAAAAGCTCACTCACTTTTAAGGCACTTGCCATTGACCGATTTTACGGATTTCATCACGAATCGAACCGGAATTTTGCCGCAATGTTCCGGAGTTATGGGCCATTTTGGTGATTTAGTGATACTAGCTATATCCCAACTAACAATTGCATGTCACAAAACAAGCAAGCTTGCTGAATTGTTGCTTAATAATGGTAATGATAGCTGAACTAAAAATATGCTCTACACATTACTGTTTAAATGATTTTTCAATCGAGAAAGTAGTCAATGTTCGACTTTCCTCATCGGTATCAACAATGATAAATTAAAACACTTTTCAAAAGTTTAACAAGAAATTTATTCGACAAGCATTGATTCCTTAACAAAAGAGTTTAACAAAACATTTGTCTACATCTTATTAAGCTGATGTATCGATAAGCATATGCTCCTGAACAATGTGCTTTTCACTTGTCAAATAAACGCCTTCAGCTCGTCATAGTGTGACTCGGAACTTTGTTCGGATTATGGCATAAATCAAGGCTAAAACTGTTTAGACAGCCAAAGTTATTAAATAACCAATATTTTAAACGAATCACATAAAATAAAACGGAACAGAATTATGTAGTTTATCATTGAGTGCCAAGAGACGAAATCAACGTAAAAATGAGGCATTTATTTATTATTATTAGTCTGTAACAAGATATCTTGTACCTTGATTATTATATTTTTTATCTTCCGCAGCAGTTCGATTGTACGAGATGCTTGGATCGATGCATTTGTCATATTAGTGCTGGCGTGTTTACTGAATACTGTTCCCACAGTCACCTAGATAACCAAACAGCATTCAGAAATCGATACATTTCAAGTATCCCTAAACATCATTATGAACTATTACTAACACGTGTTTTTGGCTGAACAGCTGTTGAAGTGTAAGGCGTTGTTCAGTTGATTACCACGTGCTGTGCTAATTCACCACTGTTGAACACAAGTTCAGGAGTGATCATTATTGAGTCATGGGAAGATTATGTTTTGCTTTGGGTGCTGCATCTCACTATCTCTAGGATGGCGCAGATAGGAAGGCATGTAGCTGGCAACCGACAGGTCTCGAGTTCTAATCCGGATTTAGATATTTTTTTATGTAATTCTTATTTCATAATAGGTGTTCTCAACATGAGAGCAAATAATTACTCTCGTGAGAGTTCAACATTTTTGCATTTACAGTCAGGTCTTTTTTTACGCGGTTTTCATTTACGCGGCTGCGTAAATGAAAACTCCATACAAAAAAAAATTTCATCGTCTTATTTTTGCATGATTCGTCGAGAAATGGTGAGACTTTTTTTACGCGGTTTTTCGAATTTTGAACTGAGTTTTTTTTTACGCGGTACGTATCCCCGCGTAAAAAAAACCTGACTGTATTTATTTATGCTTAATAACAACTTTCCTGTACATTTGTAAAACGCTTTGAACAACAAAAAATAAGTTTGTGCACAGCATGATGCTTTATAACTTCTCTTAATTTTTGTGAACAAAACCCGAACATAGGTTGTACGTGAAAATAATTCAAATGTTATTCCTCATTATGCTGAATTAATTCGTCGTAATGGTGCCTGTTAAATGAGTGATTGTTAGTTGGGATATAAAACTGAAGCAAACTCCAACTTGCGACACATAAAATTGCGCCGATTATTGCAACATTCAGCAATTCAGCATGGATGACGAACTTTATGTGGAAATCAATACTGAAGACCAGAAATTCTACGATATCAGCCCAAAATTCAAGATGGCAGTTTAAAATCCAAGATGGTGGCTACAAATTCAAGATGCCAGCTGTTCAATTGAGTTATAAGATCTAGAGCTTTAAGCTTAAATACTTTAAGTGTAGAATTAACTCATTGTTAAAATACACATTTATAAAAAAAATAAATCTCATACAAATTGGAAAAATAGCGAATCAAAAATGGTATTTTTCGTGTTTTTATTTTTTACTAAAAATGTTCATATCATATGGTGTGGGTAGGATTTTCATAACTTCGAAACGTGCCCTAGTATATGCATCTGTGTCATATTGAAAATGCAGTTTTGTTTGTTCATTTTCAAGATGTTGACCAAGCTGATTCGGTAGAATAAAAAACTTCACGTTTAGCTGCATCCAATGAGAGCACCTGACTTTTCATCCATTCCCAATAACGATGACGAAAATGACGACACGACACGACATATCTCTTGAACCGACGGCGACGACGATGGCTGTGCTGGCTGTTGGGTTGACTAGCTGCCATCAAACAGAATTGCGAAAGGGTTGTGTGCGCAAAGTCAACATCGTCAAGCGGTGAAGTTTTAAAACCCTCTTACCGCCATCTAGAAACTCAGACTTTCCCCTTCAGGACCATACTAGTAGTAGTGGAGGATGCGCTCAACAGCGGGAAAGAAGAGTTGATATCAGTGTCGGTCGGTGCAATCGGTGCAACAACACAGCCCTGTAGGTGAGACGGTAAGCGGTCGCGCGGTACCCTGCGAGAAGAAGCAGTATCATTTTACCTGGTGTAATTTTGTAAACTTCGTCAAGTTGAGCAGCTCGTTTCTTTTCCGAGAACGTACCTCTACATATTCCGAACTGAACTGATGTTGATCTTTATCAGCCATCGCATCGCCGTGTCATGTTTGTGCACTTTGGTTGCTCCGGTGTGCAAGCGATGAACCTTGGACCATGGACAAACCGACGCTACGGTCCACTTTTACACATTCTTGGGTTTGATGTTTGTACTGAAATTATTTTCTCCTGTTCAACTTAGTAACTTTATAAAGCAAATGTACATTTTTGAACTTTTTTTAGAATGAGAAAATGTACTGATCAGATATCCAAGAGTTGTTTCCTTAGGTTATGTGGGGATCGACCCACTAAAAACTCATTCTCTCTCTTTTTTACCTTCGCGGTACGCCCATTGGGGAACACTTCGTGAGGGGGGAGGGCGTACATGAGTGAGTACTCTCTATTGGTTAGCGTTCCACCTTAAGTTGTCCTCTTTCCCCTGGAAGTTTGGGTCCTGGCTAGTATTATGAAGGTTGTACTCGTCGATCTGTGCAAGAATTAGAATTCTGAACGATCGAGTGAAGCAATCATGTGAAACCATTTTTGACAATTTCGGGTATATGATTCGACGACAGGTTCAAATAATATGATTTACAAGAAAACTAACTTCTTATATTTATGGTAGAAGAGGTTGAGCATTTCCTTGTGTTTTATGAATCACCAACTGAGTTGGAAAAAGAAATTTTAGGTCTACACACTTATAACTTTAATTTATCTTCCTCCTCTAGAAAAGACATTGAGGAATTGGAGAAGAATTTAAGGAAAAATCTTTTCCAGAAAATTACACTGTTGATGTATAGCGTCCTTAGTTTGTTGAACTTAAAATAAAAATAAAACAACAAGTCTGCTTATCAGCACCTTGCAGGATGCCTCTCCACCCATCTTTAGCTGATTAAAAATTGCAGCATCTTCTGCTTTGCACCGGATGGTAAACGAGTACAGCTGAAGTCATGTGATCCACTTCAAGATACGGATAGTAGTGGCAAGTGGGCGATAGCGGATGGCATGATGCAGCTTTTTTTTACTGCTATTGAATCTGATTCCGATGTAATGTTGAGTTTTAAAAGATCCGAGATCTTTTAACGGCAATTACGAAAGTTACAGTTTTTTTACAAGAAATTTTGTAAACATAATCACAATAATACAAATTAACGTGCAACATAAATGTTGAATACAGTCAGAAGGAAAGGCTTTTTCCATTGCGTTATGAAAACATCAACTTTTCACTTAGTAAAACAACAATAAAACAGCCTTTTTTTATACTAAAACAAAAGTGTCGAAAAGTATTACTTTTCTCCACTTGTGCTGAAAAGTAGCACTTTTCGGCACTGATGCCAGTATACATTTTTGTGCTTTTTCTTGTATGCAGGGATGCCATACATACAGATTTTTCTGTTTGATACAGATTTTTGATCATCCGTACAGATTTCGTTTTATTTATTTATTTATTTATATTTATTTTATTTTTTCACCAAAATGTTTTATGGAATACAGATTTTTGAGAAAAGTGTCTTGGTATTCCCAGCAATTTTACCCGAGATTTCTTCCGGGATCTATTTCTGGGATTGCTTCAGGAATTCCTTCCAAGATTCCTACCGAAACTACTTAAAAATTCCGTCTGGGATTCCTTCCAAGAATTCAATGCGAGATTCCTGCAGGAATTCCTTCTGGGATTTCTTCAGGAATTCTTTCGGAGATCCTACCAGTATTCCTCCAAAAACTGTTCCAGGATTCTTCCAGTAACTATTTCTGGGATTACTTCGCAAATTCCGGGGATTTCCTCTGGATCCGTGTCAGGAACTATTTCTGAAATTGCTTCAAGAACCCATACGTGAATTCCTTTGGGAGCTTCTTTCGGGTTTCTTTAGGGAACTCATGCCGGAATTCTACCGGGAAGTTCTTCTTGGATTCTTTCAGAAACTTCTATCGGAATTTCTTCAGGAACTCTTTCCAGGATTCATCTAGGAACTCTTTTCTGGTTGGATGTCTCTAACAGGCATGTTCAAGGAGTTTATTAGAGAGTATATCGAATAATTTCTTTATGGCATTCCTTATAAAGTTCTTAGAGGATTTCTTTAAGGAAATACTCCAGCGAGATCCTTCTGGATTTCCTCCAACAGGAGTTCCTGGAGGAGTCTGAGATGGGACCATATACTCAGAAGAAATTAGGAATCCTGATAGAAGATTTTGGAGCAATCCTTAATTAATCCCCGAAAGCATCTCATCAAGATGTCCCTGGAAAGCCCATAAGAAACTCCTGAAGGAGTCCTGGATCAAATTTGTGGAGAAACCGATAAGAATTTCTTGGAGGCATTCCGGATGGTAATGGTTTTAAGTTGAAACAAATTAGGTTCCTGTCCTCACCATTGCTGGTAGCAACTATGACCATAAGAGAAAAAAATATTAGACTCTGTATTGATGAAGTGCGGAGCCGTTTTGTACAAAATAAGAAATGTAAAACTGATAAATGATCGACTGTATGGTATAATTACCGCCAAAAACCAGTAAATAAAACGTAAATTAAACAAAAATATCCATTTACCTGTTTTAATGAGATTTTCTGTGTTAAAGAAGCATGGCTTCATCTTATCGTGTTGATTCACACCATTCTCATTTGTAAAACTTGCTTCAATCCCTATTGTGGAAAATCTTATTCAAAATTCGTTTTATGATGTTTGTCTTTATTATAACGGTCATTTTCAAGAAAATCAGCCGAGGTTGAGCATACTTGCAAATTTTTTACCATATCATCAATAAAATTGTACTGTTTTATCCTAAGTATATCCATATGGTACAATACTTGGGATAAAAACAAAATTTAACTTTATGTACTCTATTTAGCTACCGTAGAATGGGAAACTTTTCGAGCATTTTTATTGCGTGCCGGAGACAACAGATTTCAGAATACGGAAGTGTACTGCTAGGCTTATAAGAACTAATGGAAAAAGTTATTCTATACCGTATGCTTTATTTAATCAGTATTATGTGGCACTTTAATACATGCATTCATTTCGAAAATGTGAAGCACAGATGTGAAATAAAACTATATTTTCTAAATTTGTATTTTGTATGAGAACTTATTGGACACGGTGTACAGTCAGCATATGATCATACAAGAACTTCAACCTGCAGGATCATTAGGAATTTCAGCCGACAATTCTGTCAAAATATTCGGCCAAGGATTACTTCATTAGCTGCGAATTCTTATGATGTACACGAAAAAAAAAATGTATAGAATTAAGGTAATTTCGTAAGTTGTTGCATTTGCCATTATCTTTCCATCACCGCCGCCCACCATCAATATCGTCCGAATTGGTAAACATTACGATTTCAACCAGCTTCTTCGTCATTGTGTGAGTAGCTCACAGCTTCGATTGTTTTTTTTTGCGATCGTCGTTGTATCATGGTACACACATACACACTCCGTTATCTGTCATCTCAGAAGTGCTGCCATTTTTCCTGAATTTTTGCGATTCTAAGAGCATCTCCACCGTTGTTGTTATTTCGTGTAGCATGGACATCTGCAACAGCTGTGCAATTAGCATGTATGCTCCAGAATTCGTTTGTGGCGGCTTTTGCAAGGCAACTTTTCATTACAAATGTGCTCCAGTACCGGAAGCTTTCTACAAAGAGGTCCACGGGCATTCCGCTACTTACTGGATGTGCAAAGAATGCCGCGAGATAATGGGAAACGCTCGTTTCTAGAACACGGTAAAGTCAATGAATGCGGCAACCAAAGAAATGAACGATGAATATTCCAAACTTGTTGACGACATGAAATCGGAGATCAAGGAGAGTTTAATTGTCGAGCTGAGACAAGAAATCCAGGGTGGTTTCAACAGGTTGTCTCCGACGGCACTGTATCCTGCTCCCAACCGGTTCCAATTCGACCGAACGTCCTACTAAAATTCTTCGAGGTACCAACCAGTCCACGACCGCATCTGTGGGAACCGCTGATACTCCGGGCAACAAATTTTGGATTTACTTAACCAAAATTTCTCCCGAAGCAACCGAAGAAGACATTGTAAATCTCGCAAAAAGCTGCTTACAGTCCGAAGATGTGATAGCAAAAGCCCTGGTGCCAAAAGGGCGCCCACCATCTACCTTGACGTTTATTTCCTTCAAAGTAGGAGTAAGCCAGGATCTGAAGTCTAAAGCCATGAATCCGTCCACATGGCCGCCGTAAATTCAGTTCAGAGAGTTCATCGAAACCAGCTCCACCGTACAACATTTTTGGAAGCCTGACTCGAGGATCGATCCCGGTCCATCCAGCGCTCCAGAACTGAATGCTATTTCGGCACCAATGGTGAGTTTGAATTGACACCCATAACATGTGAAGCAGAGGAGCAATTTCCTCCGCCGAGAACAATTCCACCGTTTCCGAATCCAGTACCGTCTTCACCCAGCCGGCGATCTCCGCTGATGGTTTACTACCAGAACGTCCGCGGATTGAGAACAAAGACGAATGATTTGCTTCTTTCTCTGCTGGCCTGCGATTTTGATATTGTTGTTTTAACAGAAACATGGCTTCACACCAATATTGCCTGTTCCGAAATATCTAGCAACTACACTATCTACCGTTGTGACCGTAATGCATCCACAAGCCATTTATTGAGAGGTGGTGGTGTGCTGATTGCTGAATAATCGGAGTTAAACTGTTAAGCTGTAAATCTTGTTGTGATGACATGGAACAAATTTTCGTACGCGTCTCTCTAACAAAATTCGCTTTATTTGTATGCTGCATTTACCTTCGCCCCAACAGCAGTCCCGAGAAGTATACATAGCACGTAGATTCGGTCAACCAGATTCAAAGCCAAGCCGGTCCCCGTGATGTAGTTGTTTGCTTTGGAGACTGTAACTTGGGAAATTTAGTCTGGAATTTTGATTAGGAGTGTTCTGCTTACCTACCGAGCAATGCGTCAACTGAGCAGGAGCTAGCCCTGGTTGAATCCATGTTAACAGCTGGTTACCATCAAGTAAATGATCATCTGAACGCGAAACGTTAGGATTCTTGACTTGGTTTCGTGACCCATGCATCTCGAGCTTCTTTGAGTCTCCATACAGCTTATTAAAAGTTGACGTTCACCATAAGCCGTTTATTTTAAGTGTGGACAAACGTTCTCGCGAAGAAGAATCTCGACCAGAGTCCTCTTCTAACATTGATTACGATTTCAATCGCTGTGACTATCAAAATATCAACGAAAGAATCGCCTCCATCGATTGCAATCAGCTTCTCGAAGGAACTTCTATCGACGATGCAGTATCCGCTTTTTATAATACTCTTCACGGCATCATTCAAGAAACCGTTCCTGTTAGGCGTAATCGACTTGCTAAACAGTTCAATCAACCCTGGTGGACACCTCAGCTACGCAACCTGAGGAATCGTCTCCGTAAGATCAGGAAATGCTTCTTCCGCAACCGAAACCACTCGAATTTGTTGAAGCTGAAGCATGCTGAAGAGGAGTACAACCGGCTTCAACAGGATCGCTTCCGGGAGTACATCGATAGCCTTCAAGAAAATTTCAAACAAAATCCATCTTCTTTTTGGACGTACATCAACAAACGCAAAAGCTCAGCTCGTATCCCGGTAGATGTTAGCTACTGCTCTCGTAGTTCATTCTCGTCTGCCACAACTGCGAATCTGTTTGCTGTTTTCTTTCGTTTCGTTCACGACGATATCCCGCCTCCGCTGTCCGACAGTCTTCCGTCGTACAACCTTCGGCTTCCGCAGGTAACTTTCAGTAACGATAAAATTTTACACGCTCTCAGTGCAGCGGATGCGTCAAAAGGTCCCGGTCCTGACATGATCCCACCTATGTTCATCAAGCAGTGTGCTCAATCTTTGGCATCACCGATCACTTCGATTTTCAATCGTTCATTGCTTGAAGGAGTGTTTCTAGATGCTTGGAAGCTGGCTTCTGGCAGTATACACATTGTCTAGCAAAAGTTTTCGAGAGCCTAATGCATGACGCACTGTACCCAGTTGTTCAGTCTACGATATCTGATTATCAACTTTCGTAGGAAAGCGATCTACACCAACGAACCTCATGGCATACACTCACGCCATAATTAGCGAGCTGGAGAAGAGTAACCAAGTCGATGCCATCTACGTTGACTTCTCCAAGGCA
This sequence comes from Aedes albopictus, assembly GCF_035046485.1. NCBI lineage: Eukaryota > Metazoa > Arthropoda > Insecta > Diptera > Culicidae > Aedes > Aedes albopictus. The sequence continues at coordinate 68,135,403 of NC_085138.1, read as the reverse complement.
TTCGACAAAGTGCCTCATGAGTTAGCAATAGAAAAACTAAATCGCCTTGGACTCCTGTCATGGATATCTCGATGGTTGAAGTCTTATCTTTCGTCGCGCAAAGCGTTTGTCACAGTACATGACGCTAAATCAAACGTATTTGACATTCCCTCTGGTGTTCCACAAGGCAATCATCTTGGCCCGCTTATCTTCATCCTTTTTATCAACGACCTGTGCAGCAAAATCAACTCTAACAAGCTTCTGTATGCTGATGACTTGAAGCTTTTCCGCGTGATTAAGTCGCTTGTGGACTGTTGTGCTTTGCAAGCTGACATCGGGTGCGTGTCACGCTGGTGTAATGTAAATGGAATGCAGATGAACGTGTCCAAATGTAACGCGTTCACGTTCACACGTCGCCAGTCTGCTACTACGTTTGTTTATTCCCTCAACAACACGCCACTAAAAAAGGTTAGCTCGATTAAGGACCTCGGTGTGGTGCTTGACAGAAAGCTTCGATTCCATGATCATGTCGCGGTGACATCTGCAAAAGCATTAGCGATGCTCGGTTTCCTGCGCCGCAATACAGCTCAATTCGATAATGTGTATACTTTGAAGTCCTTGTACTGTGCCTTAGTGCGAAGCGTACTGGAATACGGAGTTGAAGTCTGGGCACCATACTACGATGTTATTGTCCACCGTATTGAAAATATCCAGAAACGTTTCATAAGGTATGCTCTACGGAATCTCCCATGGAACGACCCGGTTCAACTGCCTCCCTACGAGCAACGATGTGCACTAATAAGTCTACAACCGCTAGCAAGTCGTCGTATTACTATTATTATTATTATTTTATTTTAATCCATCTGACTTACGTCTTAATGAATGTGTATTAATCTAACTAGCGACTGCCGGACGTGCTGAAGCAATAATTCTGCTCCGAAACTCTGCTGAAGAAACTCCAAATTCGAATAAGTTAGCCACGTCGTTGAAGGCTGCAGAGACATTTCATTTAGATGTCATCAAGGGCAACATCGACTGTACCCCCCTTCTCGAAAACGTAAGACTCTACGCGCCTACTCGTCAGTTCCGAAATCGGCAACTGTTGTGGATTCCTGGTCACCGCACTAAGTACGGACTGTTTAATCCGTTGGATTTTTGTTGTAGATTGTTTAATCAAATGTGTGACGTTTTCGATTTTAATATAAGTAAACTAGTTTTAAGAATAGGATTACATTTTTTTAAAACAGTCTGTGTGACATTTTTTGTCAGAGATGTAGTAGCAAATAAATAAATGAAATCCTACCGGAATTGCTTTAGGAATATTCCCTCAGGTATTTTGTTTTAGTTAAACTGCGTTGGAGAATCCATGCTAGAGTTATGAATTTAATTTCGAATTTCCTGAGTTTCTTCATATGCAAAGATATCTCTAGAAATTTACCCTGAGACTTCTTCATGAATTCTGTCCAAGTTCGTTTAGGAAATTCCTTCTAAAAATGGTACAAGCATTCATCCGAGATTGCTTTAAAAATTCCTAATGAAATGCCTCTTGGAGCTCCTGGGAGATTCCTCCAGGAGTTTTTTTCATGGATTTTCCCAGAATTTCTCAAACATTTTCTTCCGGAATTCCTCCTGTAGCTGTTTCCAAGATTCTCTCAGGAACTGCTTCCGGGACGTCTTCAGCAAAATTTTCAGGAATTTCTCTTGAAGTTACTTCCGGGAATGCTCAAGGAACTCCGTCCGAGATTCCTACGGGAATTCCTTCCAGGATTTCTCCAGGAGTTCCCAACTCTGTAAAAGGCAAAGGAAAGGTTTAACACCCAAACCCCCTATCTTGAGTACGTACTTGCCAGTGACGTTCCGTTCCATATTTTCTCCTTCAAAATAGGTATCGCTGGAACTGGATTTTCAAAAAGTCTCATTAAACTCGCCCAGGCTTGCTCGGCGCTGTGTGGTGCAAATGGATCTACCACGAGCTCGAGCTCTTCAGAAGCCTAAACTAGACCCAAAACTCTTTATTAAGTTTGAACCATGTATGCTAGTATTTGCTACTCCATTTCACGGTCACTGTCGAAATTCCCAATCATTAAAACGAGCGTGCCCTTCTTGTCAATTGAAGCATTCATAGAATGCAAAAACGCCTCTTCAAATTTATTGAGTATGCAATCCCATCTGACTCGTATCTGTCTGATTGCTAAAACAATTTTCAAATAAGCCCAGACGAGAGAAGGAAAAAAGCGTCGAAATTTCTATCTCCGCACTTGTACGCCAGAATGGCATTCTGTATGACGCCAACATGTAGCATCATCGTGCTGCATTACCTATCTATTCCCACATCCCACACTCAAAATCTGCAGTAGGTACCTAGTATGTAGCAGCAATGGCAACGCCATCGAGTGCAAAAACAAACCGATTGGAACGCGCGTTCGCTGTGAAAATTCATGACTAAAATTTTGATAGCGACTCATGCTTCTTGTCATGTAGTTTTCACCCGAATATGCACCTCCGACCGGGCGTTTCACCCGCCAGCCGGTAGTAATCGCTTGGATTTTCCCACCGATCTAGATATGAGGGGAGAATGGTAGCGAACGATTTGTTCGCTTGGAGCGGAATCATTGATTCCGTTTCAGGTTTTGGGCTATCAAGTCCGTGATGCATTCTGCAACACCTTCCCCCACTCTATCGAGGCTTAGAGAGCATGCTCTTCCACCACCGATTGGATTGGAGAAGGGCAAGCAGAGCTCGTGTCATGTATCGAAAGTATTTGTGCACCCTAGATGGCAAAAGGGATCACGGATTTCACCCTGGCTTCGTTATTTGATGGTACAAAATAGCTCGATGCGTCGTCAGGGGAATAGTGGAAACTCTGCAGAAATTATGCATTTTCGGAATTCCTGTTAGTACATACTGGATAACGAAAACATTCGTTTAATGATAATTTCGTAGATATGCCGCATACATTCCTTTGTAGAATTTAGCCCAGTTCGATGAAACTAAACAAAATTTCCAAGATTTTTCACGAATTACTCCCCAGTACAACTTTATCTATGGCAAATATGGTGAAATGCTCTCCAATCGACGTAAACTTGCACTGCTCAGTAGTGTACCGACTGCGACATGCAATGATGCATGTAGAGTGACAGATTGCAAAATGGCTTTACAGTTCGTTGAGGGATTTTGTTCTACTCGTGGCAGTTAGTTTGCGTCTGCACTCACTTTATATTGCTGCAGGCAGAGTGAGCATATGCGTAAGCTTGATCCTTACTTTTTTGAGCATCATTCAAATTGGCGAAAAGTAGACAAATAGGAGATAACATTTATAATGCTATGCTAGAATTACCCTAATATAATCATATTTGCTTTGCACTACGCCATAATTAGTACAACACAATAGTACCCCTCAATACTCAGTTTATGGCACCCGCTCTCCGTTCTCGGCCACGCTCAATGCTCAACAGATTAGGCTCCACCTTGTCCATTTTTCGTGATATCTACGCTCCACGCCTTTTAGCCAATCAGATCTCCAGTGAACACCAACTCTGCAGGCTTGTTGTCTGGCATTCTTACAACATGCCTTGCACGTCATTTCCTCCCAGCTTTGATTACCTTCTTGATGCAGGGTTCCCCGTAGAGTGCTACAATTCTCGAATGTGTTTGTTAGAAATAGGCTGTAGCGTTGATGGAAGAAAAAGGGAAATAATGATGTTACGGCTTTTTTGGGATAATGCATAACGAATTTTATTGACGACATGTAATCGTTATGCAGGTACTCGATCCTCTCTGGAGCCACCAATATGGTGGCTTTAGTTTTTCTGGTATCATTTTCATTTCCAACAACAGTTGAGAATAAGCTGCGGGTTATGATGGCACAAATTTCCCAAATGGAGGAGAACGCGCCTCTGCCGGGGCCCGTGGCGTGGTTGGTCACACGTTCGCTTCATATGCGGATGGTCATGGGTTCGATTCCCAGCCCCGGCACTTGCAATTTTTAGTCAGTTGCTCTTCCCCCGAGAGCGGCTGACATTGACCCTCTTCTGAGCCTACACGGCTCAAACGAACCCGGATACCTGGACATCGGCGAACTGCAACTCATAATGGACCCCCAATTGGACTGGAAAAGGAACAACAGCCACTCATCCACATCCTCGTGCTCTTCATTCTACCAATAATAGAGTAGAACAGTGAACAGTGTACAGTAGGCGCTGTACAAAGTCTAAGTGCAGCAGTCAATTGTTATCGCTCACGTAGTGCCCAAGTGGACAATAGAGCTGTAAATTAGGTTAAAGTGAATATATAACGAAGCCACCCCTTGAATTTTCAGAGCACAAATCTGAAGAACCAAATGTCTCACCACGCTGAAAAATTGATCGATTGGTCACCCGCTTGTAGTGACCAATCGATCAATTTTTCATCACAATCCATCATTTGGTTCTTCAGATTTGTGCTCTTAAAATTCTAGAGGTGGCTTCGTTATATATTCACCTTAAGTGATTAAGAATAAAAAAAAAACGTGCCTCTGGATCCGACCTACTGATACCTGAAGCTGCGGGCTAGCATTAAACCATATTGATTAGGCTGTTCTCCATTTTGCAAAAATTCGAAATGTTATAAGTTCGTTGTTGAAAAATGATTGGTCGCTCAAGCTAAGAAATTATCGTGTCAAAATTTGAAGTCCGTATCTCAAGGCTAAGTGGTCCCTCAAGGGGTCTAATGTTGTCAAAAATTGTATGGGACTTACAAAACATGAGTTTTTTTTGATAAAAAAAAATACCCTATTCACTAGAACCGGTGATTTTAGTAACTTTAAGGGCCAAAAATGTGCATAGAATTGCGACAACTCCACTCGTTTTCGAGTTATTCACAAAAACAACCGAAATATCAACATTTTTGACATATTTTTCAGATCTCGAAGAAAACCTACCCTATTTTGCTAAATAACTGAAAAACGAGAGGTGATATCGTAATTCTGGGCCCATTTTTGGCCCCTAAAGTTCCTTAAATCACCGGTTCTAGTAGAATAGTGTATTTTTATCGAAAAAAATCATGTTTTTAAGACCCATACAATTTTTGACAACTTTAGACCCCTTGAGGGACTACTTAGCCTGAGATACGGACTTTGACGATTGATACGATTGAAATACGAAATTTTGACATGATCATTTTTGAGTAGAGACGAACCAGCTCAAGGGCTGAATGTCTCTTAAATAAAGACAAATCAATCAATCAATGATCATTTCTTGGCTTGAACGATCTTTTTTCAACAAATAACTTATAACATTTCAAATTTTAGCAAAACAAGGAACGTCCCAGAAACCACCAAGCTGGGAAGCAAAAGAATGCTTTTCAACTGCTCTACAAACGCTAAGAGCAATTAGTATGGAAGATATGTTATGTATTTGATCTTTAGCACATGCTGCCTCTCTCTTAGTGAATATATGCCTCTGTTGACCAATTTGGGCATCTGAGCTGCCTATTAGTTTTTCCCTTACTCATCCAAAAACTCCGAAGTAAGCATTGCTGCAGCTGGTTTGGATAGGAAACATTGCCATCAAGCAAATTTTTACACCTCATGTGTCGGAAAATGTGTACCAAATAGGTGGATCCTCGGCGGATCATAAAATTATTTAAAAGAAGGGATCATATGTTATTGATGGAAGAGGGAGTAAAAACGTTTTACCTACCTTGATACCTTGTTGACTACAAAGTAACTTTACTCCAACGCCGAGCGTATGGTAGAGCACCATTCTTGTCGGTCTTGGGCGATGTTCCTCCAGTTTCCCCGAAAGTGTTGGGATCGTAAATCTTTTTCAACCGCGTGCAGCCAGCGAGTTCGCGACCGCCCATGAAGTCGCCTACCTCTACCGGATTCTCTGCTGAATATTGTTTTCGCTGTTCTTTCTTTTGACATTCGCACTACGTGTCCAGCCCACTGAAGTCTGCCGGATTTTGTACGTTTCACAATATTCGCATCTTCGTACACTTGGTACAACTCGTGATTCATGCGTCTGCGCCACACTTCATTTTCTTGTTTCCCACCGAGAATTGTGCGCAGCACTTTGCGCTCAAAAAGCGTCTTATACAGAGCGAATTTTGTTTGCGTTTGCAAGTTACGGGACCTAAGCTGGCTACGCAATCCGCAAAAGGCCCTTTTCGCAGCTGCAATACGCCTTTTCACTTCACGGGAAACGTTATTGTCACATGTCACAAGTGTTCCAAGATAAACAAATTCATCAACAACTTCAAACACATCCCCATCAATCACTACCTCAGCACTAACACCACTAGGCCTGCTTCTATCTCTACCCGCTATCATGTACTTCGTCTTGGTAGAGTTAATCGGCAAGCCTATCCTCGCTGTCTCTCTCTTCAGAGGAGAATAAGCTTCCTCCACTGCCCTACGATCGATGCCGATGAGATAAATATCGTCCGCAAAACCTAGGGAGCATGTGCGACCGTGTGATGATAGAGCCATTCCTCTGCACGATTGACCTCCTAATCGCTCCTTCGAGTGCAATGTTGAACAATAAATTTGAAAGAGTATCCCCCTGCTTTAATCCATCCAAGGTCACAAACTACGTAGACACTTCGTCCGCGATCCGAATACTTGATTTTGATCCATCCAGCGTTGCGCGTATCAGCCTAATTAGTTTCGCCGGAAAACCATGTTCTGACATTATCTGCAAAAGCTCATTTCTTTTCACTAAATCGTACGCTGCTTTAAAATCAATGAACAGATGGTGAGTCGGCAAGTTATATTCCCGAAATTTATCTAGGATCATCCACAGGATAAACATTTGATCCGTCGTTGGTCGGCCCTCACGAAAACCAGCCTGGTATTCGCCAAAGAAGGACTCCTCAAGAGGTCACAGTCTGTTGAACAGGACACGCGACAGTATTTTATACGCCGAATTTAAAAGGGTAATCCCTCTGTAATTGGCACACTTCAGTCTGTGCCCTTTCTTGTAGATTGGGCATATGAGGCCATCTAACCAGCTGGTGGGCAATTCTTCGTCCTCCTAAATCTGTATAATATTCTGGTCAGTGAAGAGAATTGTCAGACAAAAGAGGCACGAAACAAGCAACAAAAAAGACGCGGCGATTACTCTTTATCCCAACTGGTAACAGATAATGACATGATCTCGAAAATTTTTGTTGCAGACAAAACGGAACCTGAATTTGTTGCGAACTTTTCAACTCGTGAATAATCAATTATTACCAATTCAAAATCGAATGTTCTTGATGATACATTTTCAGCAGCGTTGCAGTTTTTACTGACTCGAAGTTACCGCTCGAAAATCACAATGCAAGCCTTAAAAATCTCTAATCTCGTGGTGCACGATCTTTGTCCTATCCTGTTCAAGTTGGGACAAATCAATGTCGCATTGGGTATTTTTTTTTTTTTATCTAATCGTTTATTTGATAGGCTCGCTTGTTTACTTTAAAACTCTACAGAGCCGAAAAACTTGAAATATAATATAATGTGAAATATAATATAAAACAGCTATATCGAGGCTTCAATAACGAGACTTTCTGGCGACCTTCATTCTCGGTCCAGAACCTGAACTGGAGCCTGAGGCTGAGGAAGCATACTGGGCCCGCCGTTGATTTGCTTGAGGATTCAGCATCGCATCATGGATCGCTCTAGCCACCTGTTCCAATTGTTCCAGGCTTTCTTTACGCTTCGCTTCCTTTTCAGCATCCGTTGCCGCCTTTCGGACGTTTTTCACTTGTTCCGCTTCTGATACTTCCGTGGGCACGTCTATATATTCTTCGTCGTCTTCTTCCAGAACTTCAATTACTTCTTCCTCTTCAACTTCCGCAATTTTTGGGGTTTCCAATGTGATTCCTTGCCCAGACACGACGTCAGCATATGAACAAGCTACCGAGTTCCCTTGTCCTTGATTTGCCCTTTGTTTACGGTTTTGACGCTGAGGGCAAGACTCCCTCCGATGTCCAAGTCCTCCACACAGAAAACAAGTGTCCTTAAGACCTTCGTAAAAAATCCTTGCCTTCCTTTCTCCAACATCAATCGATGGCGGGATACTCCTTTGTACATCCATATATACTCCTCGTACACCAGTGTACATGTGACCGAGGCCCGATTCCGCTGGAAACTTCTCTCGCGTCACATGATTTATTTCACCGAACTTCCCGAGTGTGAACGACAGACTATCATCAGACAGCTCCGGTGGCAGGTCGAACACACGGACGTACTGCATATTAGCACCCGCGATTGACATCTTCACTGCCACCGACTTGCCGTTTGCATAAACAAACTGCCGTGGTTCCACGTTCTTTTGCAACGATTCCGTCATGGCCTCCGAAGTCGTGAATTTGATGTACAAAGTACGATTTTGAGCTGTTTTGTAAGCAGCTTCCATCAAGCTCAAATCCGTGTCCAATTGTTTCAGAAAATGAGCTGTTTCCTCCCATGACGGCGGTGGGCTTCCCGCGGGGAAACGGTACTGCACGGTGTTGATAATTATCTCACTCATATCGAAACGCGTACAAAAAGCACCAGCGACAATCGACCGTAACCGACCGAGAACAAAGCGCGCTCGAGGTTCACAACACAGCAAAGGCTGAATACAAAGAGGACCGAGTGCACGTCCGTGTTTGACGACGGCTGCTGTAGAACTGAATGTCGCATTGGGTAGAATGTCGCAACAAATTTGGGTTGCGACATTGTCGTTATTGTTGCGCGATGGTTGAATTTTGATTCACTGATTCTGGTGGATTGATTAATGTAGCTGCTCGCTTCCGTGCTTAAGAAGCTCGACCGGGATCCTTCCCAGCAGCCTTGCTGTTTTTCAGCTCCTTAAGGGCCTTTTTAACCTCATCCGGTGTAGGTGGTTCTACTGCTTGACCGTCATCCATTATGTTAATCCTGTTCCTGGGTGCTGCTTCGCTGCTGCCATTCAACAAATCTTCGAAGTGCTCCTTCCACCTGGCTGCCACCATTGTCAGCACATTTCCTTCCCGCTCATTGCACATGGCGGGCACTGGCGCAGTCTTGTGCCGGGCGCCATTGACAGTTGCATAAAACCTCAGCATATTGTTCCTGTCCATACTTTCCTGCGCTTCAGTAATAACACTCTCTTCGTGTTACCGTTTTTTTCTGCGGTGGATTCGTTTCTCTTCTGCTCTTACCATCCTGTACCACTTCCTGTTCTGCCGGGTACCGGCCACTAGCATTCGACTTTTGCCGGCATTCTTTTCGTTCGTCACTCGTTGGCAGTCCTCGTCAAATCAACCATTACGTTGGCGTCACTGAGCGGTGCGGTACCTATCACCTCTTGCGCTGTTGTTGTCACTGTTTCGTGGATAACTCCGCATAAGCAGTTAACATCTCCAGATCCGTTGGTCTCTCCTATCCTCTCGTCTAGCTTCTGATGATACTGTGCAGCAGTCCCTTCGGCTGACAAGCGCTGGATATTGAAACGCATCGTCCAGTTGTTTCTTGAACTCGTGACGCTGGATAATCGCGCCCGAATTTTTGCGGCTACAAGATAATGATCCGAGTCAATGTTCGGGCCTCTGTAGGATCTCGCATCTATGACGTCCGAAAAATGTCGCCTGTCGACCAGCACGTGGTCTATCTGGGAGCAAGTGTTACCACTCGGGTGTCGCCAGGTGTGGTTTCGGATATTCTTACGTGCGAAGTAGGTACTCTTGATTGCCATCCCTCCAGCAGCAGCGAATGTCACAAGGCGCAGACCATTATCGTTGGTAACAGAATGAAGGCTTTCCGTTCCAATGACTAGCCAAAATAAACTTTCTTTGTCGATCTGCGCGTTTGCCTCTCCGATGACTATTTTGACATTTTGTATTGGGCACTCTCCGTAGGCCATATCAAGGCTCTCATAAAACTCACCCTTCATGTCATCGGGTTTGTCGTTCGTTGGCGCATAGATGCTGATCAGGCTGTAGTTGAAGAATTTGCCCTTCATCCTCAACACACAGATTCGGTCGCTTATCGGCTTCCACTGAATAACTCGCTTCATCTGCCTCCCGATCACTATAAATCCAACTCCGTGTTCTGGCTTATCGCCGCCACTGTAGTAGATGTGGTACTTAAATGAAGTGTTGGCGATGGGATCCACCGCTTGCAATTCGCGTTCTCCAGTTTTGGGCCAGCGTATCTCCTGGATAGCAGCCACATTAACGCCGACATTCTGCAGTTCACGAGTCAGGAGCCCAACACGTGCGGGTTTGCGTGCGGGTTTGCGTTTAAGTTCTCACGTTGCAACATCCGACTTTCCAATCGTTGTCCTTCATTCGTTGCCGGGTCTGTCGCCGTTGAATAAATCCGTTTACTCTACTATTGCTTTACTGGGAGCTTGAAGGTTTTCAGCAGGCTGCCTTATCGGGGCCGCGCTGCCTACATTGCGTTGAAGGGGCTGCTTTCTTAGGTATTGCTGACGCGATACAGCATTTCATACTCAGCCGCTGGATGCCAGAACAAACGCTATTTGAGCCGCACCTCCTTGGTGAACAGACGCAAGGGACGTACCTCCTCAATCTAGCTGAAGTCAGAAGGCTGCACTACCAGCTAAACATACAACTCTTAGCTGGCGGTCTTTGTCATCGTTTGACCCGTGGAAGCATGAGGTAGGAACTTGTGAGGAACAGAGCTATGTTGGACGCTCTCCTTATCGACTCATTGTTTTGCAGCGTCGTTATCTACGATCATTTTTTATTACATTCAATAGTTTAATGGACTTTAAGTGATCCGAGAATTGGGCGAAGACGAAATAACGAAATGCGTTGACTATTTTCTTCCTCATAAAATTATAGCTCGATAACGGTTTACTGGATTGGAATAATTTTAGGAACAACAAGCAAAAGCAAGCAATTTCTGTTTTTTTCTGACACAATGTAGAATTTCAAATGTGAAATATGTAACTACATAGTAACAAACAAGGTGCAAAGTCCAGAGATTCAAATACGTGTCCTTCCCCATCATGGGAATTCCCAATGCACGACTCATTAAACATGCTCGAAAAAAAATCATCGCTTTCGATTAACGGCTACACGAAACAATCAAATTTCCCTACCTACATGAAACCCGTTGACCTATTTCCCTGCACCGGCTACCTTGCAGTCACCCTCTTGCCCAGTGCGGCGCAAACATCCGTCCTTGTGGGTCCTTTCCCGCCGTGTGTTGCTGCAGGAAAAAACCTTCTCTCGCCTACCGACCACCCAGCAGCAAGCACGGTAATCCCACCTCGGACGGATGGGGACATTCGGTTCAATCAACGAAAATACAAGACGCCCCCGTGATCCACGGGAAATTAGTCCACAAATTGTGTCACAAATCCCAGCGAATCCCGGCGCCCATTTTTCGTCGAAGGTACCATGCCGTACCGTTCCATTCCGGTATGTTCCATTCAACAGAACCAGCAGTAGCAGCAGCGTGGTCTACGATTTCAGCAAGAAAGCAGGAAACAAAGGCGTGTGTCTGCTCTGAAGCCGGCCGCGCCGTTGCTTGCCTGCGATGGTACTTAGGCGGGGTTGGGATAAAATGCGCTTTTTAGGATTACAACGAACGCAATGCAAGTAACGAATGCAACGACCTTCTTCTTGGCGAGGAAATATTCGTGTTGTTTGACCAACAGTTAAGGCCCCAAAACTGCTGGAATAGGTCAGTTTGTCACAAAGCGCGTTTTCCACCCCTAATCCCCCAACCCCGATCGCAAGGACACGACCCGAAAGGGCAACAAAAAATCGCCGATGCAGCTGTCTGCGCTCGACAATTTTCCCCCAGGGGGGACTTTACCGTTTCATTCTTCCCATACAGAGCGGCACCGTACTTTTACGAGCTCTTCCTGAATGTTACTTCCGCCAGGTCGATCCGCTTTTGTTCCCATACCTGCGCCCGGTCCGCCCTGGAGCGCCTCGAGCGGTTTACAGCATAATTTATCTCGTTAGGGATGCCCTGGCTCGTTTAAGTATCGGTCCGTGTGCGCTCTCCCACGATGAACATCCCAAGAATCACGTCCAGAAACTACTTTTCATCGTTGAATATTCACAATATTTCATTCCGAATGCCGTTTCTGGCTAAGGCAAGTTGCCCCTTCGCTTTTGGTGGTGGATGCTGCCGTTTGAATATCCTCAAGTGCACTGTGGTTCAACTGTTTGAAAACTTATCCATAACAGGTCTCTCTGCTAGGCTAGGTTGGGCAAAGGGGGTTTCCAGAAAATTCACAGGGAGCCCAAAAAACGGGAGTTCCAAGGGGCTTCAAGGGCGATTCATGGAGTTGTTTTAGGGGATTTAAGAGCCTTCTATGGGCGTTCTGTCAGCTTTTGTTGGCATATTTAGAGGATTACTGCTGAAAAAGTTCTGAAATTTCCTGAAATGACTGCGAAACCCCCCTAAAACGCTCTCAGACTCCATGTAATGCACCCGAGACCCTCTGAAACCCTAAAAAATCCCCCGTAACGCTTCCGTAACGTCTCTGAATCCCGCCGAAAATGCTCTAAAATTTCCCAAAATGCCTCCAACGTGCTTTCAGAATTCCTGAAATGTCTCCCTTAGACCCACTCGGACCCCTAGTAACGCGCGTGAGACCCTTGGAAACCTGAGAAAACGTACCAGTAACGCCTCCAAAACTCGTTAAAAATTCTCTAAAACTCTCTGCAATGCTTTCGAAAACCCTCCTAAGATCTCCAGGTCCCCCCCTAAACTCTTTGGGACCCCCTGAAACGCCTCTACAACTTCCCTTTGCTCTCCCCCGTAAACACTCCCTGCTTGGTTGGTTTTGATTTCTTGGCCGTCGTTACAATAGTTATAGTCATTATTAAATTTTCCTATTCACAATATTCGTTATGAATAGCTTTAACTCTCTTTATGCAGGGCATTAAAGGTGTATAAATTAAAAGTGCATAAATTAAAAGTACATAAATTAAAAGTGCATAAAAAGAAGTTTAAGTTTATTGTTCTTTGAAAACTGTCTTAGCAATCCTTTGGCGACTCCTTTGATTTTTAATTTTCAAACAAAATCGATAATTCTTTGTGCCTTCGGAAATGTTTTTGATAGTTCTTTCGGCTATTTATCCAGCAATTTCCATAGGAATTAATGGGACAATCAATTTACTTACAACAATTTCTTTGGAGTATCTTTTGCTATTTTTTTTAATTTGTATAAAAAATTTCAAGGAAACAATTTGCCAGTTTTTTAACTCCTTGGAATATTTATTTGGAAATTTATTACGCAAATGTTTTAGATTGTTTTTCACAAATCCCCAATCGTATATTCTGAAGGAAATGTATTTACAATTGCAATGTGCTTTCAGAAGAAATTGCGAATCTCCAATGGAATTGCCGAAGGAATTGTAAAATAAATCGCCCAATAATTTCTCAAGGGAACTTCCGAAGGAATTACCGAATTAATTTCTTGAAAAGAAATTTCAGAAGAAACGCACAAAAAATAATTACTATAGCATTTCTGGATGAGTGGTGAAATCAAGTCATTAAAACAATACTGAAGGAATTTTAAAACGAGTTTTTAAAGGATTTATCAAATAAAAAAAAAACAGACTGTGAAGTATTTTTCAAGGAATCCAGTCACAGTAGCACAGCCAAAAAAGGACTTACTGGAGAAATTTCAGAATAAATTACTACAGCAGCTCTCATAGTAATTTCTGAAGAATTGCTGTAGGTATTGCGGGAAAAAATTCAAAAAAAGGAAAAATTTCCAAACAAATTGTTGAAAGAATTATCCAAAGCTTTTTCTGAAGGGATTGCCAAAGGTATTGTCCTGGAAAATTCCCGAAAACATTATCAAAGAAATTTGTCCACGGAGTTCTCGACGGAATCATCGAAAGAATTGTGAATGAAGATTCCAGAAAAAAATACCGAAAGATTTTCCAAAGAAGTCTATGAAAAAAAAATCTAAAAAATAACCAAAAAACTTTTAAAAGGATAGGCTAAAGTTAATTTCAAATAAACGCGGAAGGAATTAAAAAAAGTATCCTGAGAAATTTCTAAAAAAAAATAAGCAAAAAAGTCCCATAGAAATTTCCAATGAAAGCTCTAAAACAAATGCTGCAAGAAATTGTGAAAGTGTTATAAAAATCACGAAGAAATTGTTTAATGAATTATCATAGGAATTCACAAAAGAATTGCTGCAGCAATTATAAAAAGAATGCCTCAAACAAATTGTTGAATTAATTCCTTAGTGCGTCGATTAAAACATATCTATTAATGTTACTGTAAAAGTTACAAAAAATCCCAAAGAATTGCCTAAAAAATTCTCAAATAAATTCTAAGCAAACTGTAGAGAGACTACCAAAGGAATTTATGAAGAAATATCCAAAACAATTGTCAAAGAAATTGCTTAGAAAAATCTCTAAAGAATTACCAGCAGAATTTTCTATGAAATTGCCAAAAAAATATCCAAAAAGACATGCTTTGATATTTATTTGTATTGTTAAAACTATTGTAGAAGATGTTATAAAATAATTCCTGAAAGAATCCGTAGCTAAAATCCGGAAACAAAAAATCCGAGAAAAATGTTTTGTTAAACGACTATTTTTATAAAGAACACAGACATTCCATGAAATAAAATATTTGGAGATGAACCAGCCTCGGGCTGAAAATCTCCCTAATAATATATTGAAAAATAATTACTAGATAGATGTCTAATAGAATCCATGGATTAATTTCTGGGGGAGTTAATGGAGATTTTTTGAAGCAATGTTGAAAAAGAATCTCTCAAAAATATCTGAGACAACTTCCAGAGAAATCTCTGAAGAAAATTACCGGATTTTTTTTTAATTCCTAATGGAATTTTGGAAGAAATCCCTGGAAGACATTCTGAAAGAATCGTGAAAGAAATTTTCAAGGAATCCAATAATGAGTTCTGAGACGAACCAGCAAAGGGCTGAAAGTCTCTATATTAAAGCTAAATCAATCTATCAATGAAGGTTTTATAATGAAGTACTCGAAGTGGTGGTGTTGTCGAGGTTACTTCAAGTTATTATTTGTGCTTCCATACATGTAAGAAAATAGCTTCTCAGTGAAATAATGAATTGTTTCCGCCCTACCGGAAATAATATAATCATCTAGGGGGTCGTCCATAAATGACGTCACGTTTTTCGGGGGCAGGGGGATGCAGCTAAGTGTGTCGACTCGACCAAAAATTTCAAAGTTCTCATAAAAAAAGTGTGACTTAAGAGGGGGGGGGGTTGTCAAAGCGGTTGAAAATGGCTAAATTTTGCTTGAAGTAATTTATAGAGGTTCCCTATAACTTGAGTAATGAGAAAGGTTTAGCCTCCAGAACCCCTTTGCTGGGTGCAAGCTTGGCGCCCTAATATATGTAAGTAACTAAAACAATATTTTTTTATTATTTTGATTTCACAAGCTTGTATGAATATTCATGCATTATATGTAGAAAATGTAAATTTCCTTTGCTTTTTATTTTATTTTTTGCCCTCACACGTGCAGAAAAACTTCATGGTATTGGGACTACTTACAGGAATTTCTTTGGAGCCCGAATAGAGGAAAAGAGCTCAATAATAGCATATTTTGATATGGTGATCAAAAACTGATATGGGTTTGATTGACATAAGAGATAAAAGATCTAAAAATAAAGACAAAAAATTCTCCTGGAACATCATCATCATATCATATTTATATTTTGTAAGATCTAACCAATAGCAGCAAGTTATTCTTTGATCTTGAAATATCAAATTTTGATATTGTTCAGATGTTCCAGGAACATTTTCTAGATATTATTTTCAGATCTTTTATCTCTTATACCAATCAAACCTATATCACGTTTTGATCGTCAATAATTCACCTCTACCCGCGAAAACCTTCCAAATAATAGAAATATTCCAAGTTGCACAGAAAACAGTCATTCTTCCCATTATAAAAATGTCAGAAATTCGTTTAGATATTCGTCCTGGATTTTTTTTTTCAGAAGGATTACTCCACAATTTCCTTTACGAGCTTTTAAAAAATCTGTCAAAGATCATTCGAAAATTTTCTTCAAGGATTTTTTTTTAATTTTATACAGGAATTATTCAAATATTTTGCTACTTCGAAATGTCCCAAGGTATTATTTAAAAAAAAATCCAATATTTTTTTCAGAAATGCTTTAGTGATTGCTTCAGAAATTTTCCACGAGACTGCGGCAGAAATTTATCGAGGAATTCATTTAAAAACCATCTTCAGAACTTCACCCAAAAATCCTCCAGGTATTTCTTCAAAAATTCCTTCAGCGAATCTTTCGGAACACCTTCAGAGTTTTTTTTTTTTTTTAAGAAATGCTGCAAGTAATGCCTATGGAGATTTCTCTGAGATTTTTTTCAGGAATGCTTCCATTGATTCCTTAAGGAAATTCTTAGTTTCCTCTAAAATTTTAACCAAAGTTTTGTAGAGATTACCCCAGACATTAATTTAGGAACTTTTTATGAAGCCTTTCCTGGATTCCATCCGCCATGTTGCGCCATGGACTAAAACCCTTCAGGAATTTCTTTCGAAATGTCATGGATATTCATAGATTTCTTCCATAGAACAACTTCCATGGATTCCTTCAGAATTTCCTCTGTTTTTTCCTTCGGAATTTTTAATAGAGGATCCTTCAGAAACTTCTATAAAAACTTCTCCAGAAAGTGCGGAATTTATCCAGAGATTCTTGCATTATTGCTTTCAATGATAACGGCAGAGATTGCTGTAGAAGTTCATACAGAACTTCCTTCAAGTTTTACTCCACATATTTCCCAGAAATGATTTCACCATTTCCTATTAAAATTCAAAAATAACTCCTAGTAGCATCAATGGATTTTTCTCAAAAATATCTGTAGTGTTTTTTTTTTTCAAGGTTCTTTGTAGACGCATAGATAGGCATTTCTCAACAGGATTTTTTTTTCATAAATTCATCCACAGATTTCTCCAGTAACAGTTTCAGAAAATCCTTCAAAGGTTTTATTGAAGTATTTTTCCTATACATTCCTCAAATAAGTCCTAACTTTACCAAACACCGTATGTAACATATGTAAGTAAAAAGAGATTTTCACATGAGGCGCTGAATATAGTTTTATCGATTTTTGAAAAAAATACCTGGATTTTTTACGATTCTAAAGTGCTAAATGGGAACAGCAAACTTCCCCTTCGATTTTCTCCGTTCGTTCATTTAGTTAGATACAGTGTTTGCTAAAGTTAGGCTTTAAATTTTTTTTTCTGAGAATTCCATCAAGGGTTCCCCGAGAAGTTACTCCAGCTATTTCTCCAGGAAGTATTAAAAACAATTCTCCTGAGTCACCTTCAAGAATTCTGCAAGGGTGTCAGGCCATTCGACCGAAGGTCATTAGGCCGAATGGTCATTTGGTCTTATTTTTTGCCATTACGTCCCCACTGGGACAATTCCTACTTCTCAACTTCTATGTTCTATGAGTACGTCCACAGTTATAAGCTGAGAGCTTCCGCTGCCAATGATCATGTTGTATGTGTATATCGTACGGCAGGCACGATAATGAACTATAACCAAAAAAGACAAGGGAATTTCCTTTACGGAAAGTTACTGAACCGAAAAGTTGAACCCAGTGCCCACCCTCAGCATGATTTTTTCCTTCTTTAAACATATATCGTTCTTTCTAGTATAATTGATTGATTTGTCTTAAAGAGACTTTCAGCCCTTGGCTGGTTCGTCTCTATTCTAGTATAATTGCCAAAATAGTTTTTGACGCTGAAACTGCTGATATTTAAATCACAAATTTTTCCTTCTTTTATACATAGGATATTCTTTCTAGTTTTATTGTTAAAATAGTTTTTGGCAATAACTGCTAAAAAAGATAAAAACCACATATCCGTTTCCAGTTTCCTGCTGAATTGCAATTCAGCTTGATGACAAAGTGACTGTTCGGCCTAATAACTATTCGGTCTAATGGCCTTCGGCCTAATGACCCTGAATCTTCTGCAAGCATTTCTTCAGATATTTCTCTAGAGAACAATTCAAAAATATCTCCTACAGGAATTCTACTGAAGAATTCTTCGGGAAAACTTTCAAAGGTTCTTACAGAAGTTTCTGCCTGAAGTTTCCTTCTGAAGTTCATTTGAAAAGATATTTTTATCTCCAGGGAATTCTTCGAAAGATCTTACAAGGAGCTTTTCAGAAATACTTCAACTTTTTTTACAACTTCTACAGTGGTTTCTTCAAAAATTCTTTTCAGAGTTTGTTCTACAGTTCTATGATAAAATTCTTCAGTAGTTCCAGTAGAAATTCCTGCAAAGATTTCATTTGGAAATTGCTTCTGTGGTACAATTAGAAATATCTCCTGGGAAGATCAGATATTACTTCATTATCTATTAGTCTTCTGAAAAAAGACCAAAACTTACTGAAGGATTTAAAAAAAAAAATCTGGGGAGTTGTCTCAAAAAACCCTTAAAATGCTTCTTGGATAGCTTTGACAACTTCTTGAAAAAAAATCTTAATTTAAATTTATATCTAATTAAACTTTATTAAAATTCTCTGGAAGAATTCCTGGACCAAAATTCCTGAAACAATTTCTGGAGTTATCTCAGGAGCAAATCCAAGATGAATGCCTTAGAGGATACCTGAAGAATCGCCCTAATGTACCCCTTAATCCCCAGAAAAAATCATGGGTCGCTTCTGGAGGATCTTCTGAAGGATTTTTTTTTTTAATGTCTGCCAATCTGTCTGGCTGGTGCAATTATTGAAAAAATAATTCAATAAATTTCTGAGGGATCCCTGGAGAGATTTGTTAAAGAATCCTAGGGAGAACTACTAGAGGAACCTCTGAAGGAGTTCTCAGAAAAAAGCATATAAAATTTCTGAAGGAGTCTGCACACATAGAACCCTTGACTACTACTTGGAAAAAATTTAAACAATTTTTTGGCTGAAATAAAAGCGTCCTGAATTTTTTTAAATAATCACCGAAGAAATTTATATTTTTTTAGGGGTTCTGTGAAATAACATCTTTAAGAGCAGGAGTAAGTATTTATAGATTTTTTTTTTGATACATTTCTTGGATGTGCTTGTAAGGAATGGATTCTGGAGTAAATTCTTAAGGACAGACTTGTTAGAATCCCAAAATGGCCGCCACAATGGCCGACTTTAGCACCTACTTACGATTTCGAGGGCACAAATCTCATCGTAAGCAAAACCAACGCAACTGATCTTTTTATTTGAAGCTTATTAGAAGTGAGCAAAAACAGAATAATAAAATGCACTGTTGTTTGAAGCCTGCTTTTGAGATTTGTGCGTCTGAAGTTCTGCTGCACTGTTGAAGCGGGATTTCAAGACGTTTGTCTTTAAAAGAATCTTTGGAAAAAAATGTGGAGGAAGCTCTGAATAAATCCAAACAAAAACCTGGAAAAACCCCTAAAAGAGCTTCCAAAAGATTTTTTTGAAAATTTTCCAGAAGAATTTCCAATAAAATTCTGGGAAATCCCTGATTAAATGCAGTTATAACTAAAGTAACATCTGGGGAAATTCAAACAACATTATCTGAAAAAGTTTCTCGAAAAATTGGATAACTGTGCTAACATGCGAATACTTCGATGGTTCATTCGCATTTGTGTTCTCACGCTGTGAAATGTAGATTGACTTGTGTATAATTCGGATTTGTCACCTCAAGTGGTTACGACATGCTCTAGGTTTCGGTAAAGGATTTAGACTGCATGAAACAGGGTGGTCTAAATGGGTGAAGAATAGGGTGAAAAGTAGTGTGCTGTACAGCAGTTTTTGACGAAACGGTTGGAAAATTTTAAAGAGAAACTCCTGGAAAAATTCCTAGAAGAATTTGTTGAGAAATTTGTAGAAGAATTTGCAGATAAATCCCAAAAAAAAACAGTTCTGAAAAAAAAATATATTTTTTGAAAGATTTTTTGGAAATGTTGGCAGGAATTCATGAAGGAATACAAGAATGAACTCATGTAACAACTCGTGTAAGATTTCCCTGTATAATCCTTCAAGGATTCCCAGGAGGCATTTCTGAAGAAATTAGTGAGTAAACCAGTTGATCAGTTCTAGAGAAATTTTTGCCTAAAACGTTCTTAGAAATACTGTCAGAATCTTATTTCTATTAATATTCTACAATATTTTTAATAGATCTTGAAAGAATTCTCATATGAATGTCTGGCGGTGTCTCTGGAAACAATTCTGGAAAATTTTCTGAATCTCATAGAGTATATTCTTGCAAAAACGTCCCTTCTGTGATATTAACAAGAGAATTTTGTGAAATAATAATGCACGCAGTGGTTTTTCCGGCATAATTTTCGATTAGGCGCAATAGTGTAGCTGTTGCTTCCAGCAACGATTGAAACGATTTCCGTAATTTTTCAATACGTTTATTCCAGTGACGGTATTAAAAATTTCCTGCAATTCATACAAAGTTCAATCAATTACGTCATGTCTTTTCAGGTTATGTAATATGTATATAGCTCACGTTTGTGGGTTTCTACAGATTCGAACCCGGAACGTTTCGTGGGAGTGCGGCACGTTTCTAACGACCTATCAGTAATTCACGTTCATATAATAACTAATACATAATAGCTCGTACAAACTATTTTTACCTTCACTGTTTCGTCTACAGAAAATAGGCCACTTCGAAGGAGCTCTTGCTTACAACCAAATTCTAAAACTGTTGAAAGTTTGATATGAGCACAGTTTTATAATATATAATCTGGATTCTTACCAGACACGCAAAAAATCTCCACGAAACAAGCCAGCAAATCGTGTTAGGATTACAAATAGATTTTATAATAATTTTAGTTTTAAAAGAAACTCGATAATAATTCTTCTCACATTATTCCGTTGATCACCATGAGTTGACAACTTTTGACGTTTCTTCAGCTTCCCTGTTTCTTATCCTGTCAATGACGAACGTCAATCCGTACCAAAGTAGCTGGAATGGAAGGTGCTGTGTGAGCGCACAATGGGCGCGATCAACAGTAGCTTTGGGCGGTATCACAGTATAGGGGGCGCTGAAATTTAGAAACCTTGAGTAAAAAGCTCGTATTTTGCCATGACTCCAAGAAAAAAATCTGAATTCTGAAAATTTGGTTTAACTTATTTTTCATGAAATCCGCGTAAAAGTTTTCTGAAAGCCTCTCTGGGTGAATTTCGGGAGAAATTCACAGAAAATTTTTTAGGGCGTCAAATTTCTGAAAAAAATCACTTAGAAAGTTTCTGAAGCAGTCCATGCAAAATTTTCTAAAAAATGGAGGAAATTTCAAAGCAAATTTCGGAAAAACATCCTTAGAAGATTATCTTATCAAATCAGCAAAGACATACAAATTTGTTGAGAAATTTTTAGAATATTGTTTTGAATAAAACCGTGGAAATATATTTGAAGGAATCTTTGAAGAATTTTCTGAAAATTTCGAGACAAACTCTTGGAAGAATTTCCAGACTTTACAAAAGTTCTGAAGGAATCCACGGAAGGGGGCAGAAAGAAAATCAAGAAAATCTGACAATCTGAATGAACGCGAAATGCAAAAGACGGAAGAAAAAATTGTAGGAAAACTATTCCATCAAGGTACGGAAGATTCATTTTGCTGCTCAGCACTTATTCTAGCACAATTCCACATTTCGAACCATAGTGCACTAACTGTGTACGAGTCTGTTCGCTGTCGGTTCGCCGTTCAAAGTACAGGCCCCGAGGGCATTGAGAAATTGGAACATGCACCGGTGCGGTCTGTGTTGCGAAACTGGACCGAACCCGGACCTGGACCTGGACCATCTTCACCCGCCGAAGGCGGGAAGGGTGGAACTTTGCCATCGTCGTCATTGTCGTCGTCGTCGTCGTGGTCGTCGTCATGGTCGTTTGGGCCGTCGTCGTGTGGTTCCAGCCGCACAGAGATCCATCCGAAGAAGCGGTCCCAAAAGCGGGGTTTCGACAGTTATTATGACACAGTGAATTATTCCGTTCACGTCGATGTACCCGGATCGAAAATAATGGTTTTTACAAGGTCCGGGCACACATAATTTAGTCGCGCTGGCTGGCTGGCTGTTCCGATGAACTATTGCCGTCGGCGGCGTGGCCCTGATGCTGTCGGGGTTGCTGATGATACTGCGGTTGGTTTCATTGTCCGGAAACTTTGGCCGACTTACTATGGTGGGCAACTATCGGTGGCCTCTTAGAAACAGAAGTTCTACGGCGTGCAAAGTTTCGGAGACTGTGTCAACATATAGAATCAGCTTTAATGGGCATGTGCAGTTTATATATTTTTTTTATCCTTTTCGCATAATGACCAAAACTGGTTAAATAATTCAACGGAAATTTATGACCGGGTAATGCCGTAGAAAACTAAAACAAATCCGGATTCTCCTATTTATTTTCTATGAAAGAGCTCCATGAAACAACGGGGCGCTAACTGCATCGAATCATCAATTCGAGTGAAAATGAAAAGCGTCCAATTCATTTGATTATATATCTCTGGGCACCTAATGATGAATCCTCGGAGATGTAAAATATTTTGCTCATGGCACTTAGCAACATCACTCAGATGAAATTTGCACCGGCAAGCATGTCGGTGAGTTTTCTCTCCGAGCTGCCTGCTGAGTGAGAATATCAGTTGAGCTGTACAACGGTAACTTCAGGAACAGGAGGTCTCTGAGAAAAAGTATTTCAATTTAATTTCATAAAATTCGTAGTGAAAATAGTTATTTTTTGTTTTATTTTTTCGCTTCAGACACCAGTATCAACTAAACTTAATTAGGGTGGGGCGGGGCAAGATGGGTCGCATAAGGATGGATCACCATAACTTTGTAAATACAAATCGTATTGGTTTGTATTCGTCCGCTACTCTTTAATACACTAGTTAGCTATGCTAAAAGTCGATAAAAAGTTCATTAAATACAAAATATGATGTTAAACGAGCAGTTTTAAAAAGTGATCGATTTTGCACCGTGAAAAAAGTGCGGGGCAAGATGGGTCACTTTTTAAGTAATTCACATTTTCTCAACGAAAAACGTCAAAATATAAGATTTGTTCCGCATTCATATATGCTCCATATCCATACTGAGTAAACAAGAGCTACTAGTAAACATTTTATAAATTTATTTGGAATATATAAAACTTTACGATTTGAGTGGTCCTAAGGCAGGCCTGCCCAACCTTTAACGATCGCGGGCCATATTTTACACTCCACACCTGTTGACGGGCCAGAATTGAAATTTTATAATCCATACGTTTTCTTGAAACTTTTCTTAGCATTTCTTGCCAAGGCTATGGCTAATTCCTATAAATCCAAATTCGTTCAAATTCTGGAATAATTTTGGAGTTGGTGAAGATATTGTAAAAAATTGTCTTCATAAACGAAGATTCGTATTTTTTGTGTTGTCCCAGAACTTGCCGGAATTTTGAGATTATAGCCACATAAATAAAATCTCAAAAATACACAAGAATTGTTATTGAATCTTCTATGAATTTTAAGATTAAGCCATTGCGCACAATAAACTGAAGTTTTGAACCGAATTTCTGAAAATGAGTAGAATTACTTTGAGGTTACGCTGACATGTTTGTTTTTTAAATTGCAATGTGCAATGTCAGCCAGAATTCTGAAAATTTTGCAAACATTTCAAAGTTCATTGTGAAAATTTGAGGCCTCCCTTGGCCGAAATTCTTACAGAACTCAATATAACTGATTGAAAATCTTTGAAAATTTACCTAAAAATATATGTCAAACTTGTTTTGAAAATATAATTCATTGGAAAAAGAGAAACATTCAAAATAATTGCTCCACCGGCCAAAAGTCATAACTTTTCTTCATTCGTGCCGCGGGCCGCATGAAATGTCCTCGCGGGCCGGATGCGGCCCGCGGGCCGTACGTTGGGCAGCCCTGTCCTAAGGCGACTTGAAAATCGATGTTTTCCCTAAAAAATTATCATAATTTTATGTTATTATTTTGAGCGTTCATTCCGCTTGATTGAAGTCATTAATGAGATAGTCTTGTAATAAAAAATAAATAACTTTTGAATGCTCCAAAAATACGTTCAAAATTGAAGGTGACCCATCTTGCCCCGCGGCCGTTTATATGGAGATTATATGGAATGTATCGCATAAGAAAAATGGCTAAAAACCATTTTATTTTTTATTTCCAATGAGAGTGAATAATTTTTCAATCAATGCCCCAAACTTTTGTATATTCATGCTGGTCATCTAACAAAATTATTAATCTAAACAAAACATAAGTAATGCGCCCAAAAATGGCACTGACCCATCTTGCCCCGTGACCCATCTTGCCCCGCCCCACCCTACTCATTTATTTTTGAATGTTACCTTTTTATTTCCTTTACTCTTGATTTCCATTACACGTGCACTGCTTTTGACTACATAACAACTGAAAAGCGATTGCTTGCGCCTTGTAGCACCCTTGCTAGCTTTGCTCCAATGAATCCCCTCACCAAAGGTTTGCTTGTGGCCGAGCGAATGTACACAGGTAAAAGTGTTTGGTGCTGAAATATGGTTCTACATATCTCCCCGGGTAAAAAAGTTACTCCAATCGGACATGACTGCCCAAACGGATGTTTAGTTCAAAAGTTGCTGAAGCGTGCAGGGTGTTCTGGAAATTTTCTCCAGCATCGTGTCTGCGCTGACTGCGGTAGGGCATTCATAACCAGACAACAGCACATGCTGGCTGAGACTGCGATTGAAATGCGCTGGGGTTTCACGGTGTTGTGTGTCAGTAGTGCTTTGAGAAACTGAAGGCTCATGAAAATGATTGCATGTAATGTTTGGAACGGATCATGGTCTGCGACTGACTTGGCTCGATTTTCATTGAGACCAGTGGTCTGAGACAATCTAAATTAAATTTGTCAGTGCTTTTAACATTTTTGAAATCAAAAATCGTAAAGTTATTTAACATTTTATTTAGTTTTTGAAATGTCAGGTTAATTCTGATAATATACATTAACATATATGACATATTCTCCCGGGTAGACGAGAATATCTAAATCATATCTCAAATCGAACACTTTTTGCTGTTATAGCTCGATGTGATTTTGATGAGTTATTCAAAAATCTAGTGAATATCTCACGAATAGCTCAAAGTGATATGGTATCAGTTGTTGTTCTTGTCGAAATAGCTGAAAATTTCTACATAAGAACAAGTTAAGCTCTTCTGCACGAAATGGAACATATACACCCATAGAGATGGCTTAATATTAGTGAAATGCCATCCCGGGTAGACGAGAATATCTAAATCATATCTCAAATCGAACACTTTTTGCTGTTATAGCTCGATGTGATTTTGATGAGTTATTCAAAAATCTAGTGAATATCTCACGAATAGCTCAAAGTGATATGGTATCAGTTGTTGTTCTTGTCGAAATAGCTGAAAATTTCTACATAAGAACAAGTTAAGCTCTTCTGCACGAAATGGAACATATACACCCATAGAGATGGCTTAATATTAGTGAAATGCCATGTGCCCCTTTCTGAGCTGTGGATACGAAGAACCGCATGCTCTTATTCCCATGTCATTTACAACAGCGAGCCACAGTTGAGTGGTAAGCATCGCCGCCTGTGAATCCTAAGGTCGTAGGTTCGATGCTGGATGCTGCCATTTTTTTAATTTTTTTTTTCTAGAAAAAAGTAACAAATCTTGTCTGCTATTGTTTTGATCTTGTAATATCTTAATGAGCTATTATTGAGTATTTCACCATATTAGATTTTGCTATTATTTCTGTTCTTTTACCTCTTATATCAATCAAACCAATATCAGTTTTTGCTCTTCAGTAATTCAATCAATCATAACTCTGTTGACGGGCTTGGTGGTCTAGTGGCTACCGCTTCTGATTCGTATGCAGAAGGTCATGGGTTCAATCCCTGGCCCGTCCTTTTCATCCTACTTTGTATCTTTCTATCCACTTTCTCTCACTCTCTTCTCTACATATACAACTCATGTATATTCATATGTTCATAGCCATCGCTAGAACCAGAAACGAATTGAAAAAAGTCGTTTCCCTCCCTTCCAACTTCCACTCACAGCACAGTGTATATATAACGCCTATAACTTATGCAACCAAAGCGTGCTGTGCCGCTTGACCTTATTCACCTTATTCACCACACAATCTATCACGAACACTATAAATAACCCCCTATCCATGGATCGCATCACCGACCCAACGGTGACTCCCAGATCTCCCATCCTTTCCGTCTAACAAATACCCCAGTCCGTGCGGGTTGTGGGGACGCAGAGTGCTCTCGGTCTCTAGTAGCAACAACCAGTACACACTCTAACATTCCTTTCCCTTCCCAGCTGACTATAAGGACTTGGCCGGCGCCGTTATTGATCAAATATGCATGAGCTGCTAAAATTGCACTTTGAGAATAAGTGGAATGTCCCAGCCCCTTATTCAGTTGGATCACAGTGCAACTGGTACCAGTTCAGATCAATCACGGAGGAGCAACCATTGACATGTATAGTCAGAATTGATCGTTTTTTGATCGTTTTCAGTAATTCAATCAATCATAACTGAATATGCTATTCATCAGATTTTTCCACCTACTCGGGATGTGCCCCTTTCTGAGCTGTGGATACGAAGAACCGCATGCTCTTATTCCCATGTCATTTACAACAGCGAGCCACAGTTGAGTGGTAAGCATCGCCGCCTGTGAATCCTAAGGTCGTAGGTTCGATGCTGGATACTGCCATTTTTTTAATTTTTTTTTTTCTAGAAAAAAGTAACAAATCTTGTCTGCTATTGTTTTGATCTTGTAATATCTTTGTTCCCGAGAGGGAAACCGGTTTTTAAAGCAGCCGTTTTATTTACAGCGATGCTTAAACTGTAATTTTATTAAAGCAATTATTAAATAATTTTCCTTACATTAACTTAACTTAAATTTACTTACAATTAAGTGGTTTCCTTGTCACGACTTCTTGTGGAAATTCTCCAACCTGGTTGGACTATGTTTGGGACCGTTACCCTAATAGATTTATGTTGCGTGGATGCTATTTTTGGGGGTTCACAAATATTTTGAGTTATGAATTGAATTTTACACAACTTTTCTTCTCGCATCTACTTACGTCCACTGGCACGGCAGGTTTTCTGACAATATTCCTTGTTTCAGGACACACCAAGTACCGGTATTTGCACAGCTAGTGGAGAAAAGCCAGGTAAGTATTCGCTTACGTTTTACATGTTTTCTCTATAGGTTTCAACTTACGGATTTTCAACATCAATTCACACGCACTCCTACAAGTTACTGAATTGTCAGCAACGATTAATTTGGTCTAATTACCGAAATAACTTTAGTGTTAGAAAATTGCTTTTTACAACGTATTTTTACGATGGCGAAATTGTTGTTACTTTTATCTTCTACCTCAGTCATCGATTGTCATTTCACCTACCACTACTAAAGCACGAGAACTGTCATGCTGCATTTATGTTGTGGCTAGACGGGTTCATATCTTAGACCGGTTCAAAGAAAAGCTGCGGCGTCGCAACACCCCAGCCCGTAACATCCGGCATTTCCGGATTTGCATTACCTCTTGACGACGCAAGCTTTACCAGGTCCCGTCTCTGCACCTTACCATCTGCCGTCCGCAGGTTTGTCGGACTCGCCCATCTGAGCCCTCGATCACCCTCGATGACGCCCCTTTTCCAAGACCTTCGGGTTTTCCCGTCGACCATGAACACAGAATCGCCCTCTTGAAGCGGTTGCTGATCGTCGAACCATTTCGACCGCTGGTTGACCATCGGAAGGTACTCCGACGTCAGTGCTTCGGTTTCGATGATGCCAGCCGTTTCCACTTCCTGGCAACAGATCTCGTCCGACAACTTGCACCCCTCATCGAGCGCACGCATCGCCCAACTCTTCTTCCTACGGCGATCGATATTGACTTCATCCGGTCCTGCTCCATTCGCGACGAGTCTTCTCGTCGGCCGCTTTTCCTCGTACAGGTGTGGCAACAATTCGCCGCGGTGCCTCGTCGAAAACGCTGGTCCCCACTTGGACCCCACATCGCTCCCAGGACTCTCTCCATCATCTGCAAGATACCACGGTTCAAATGCTCCGGTGTCGCCGGCTTCGCCTCTTCTAGGCTCCGTAGGGTTTCCAGCGAGTTGCCGTTTCGAATTTCGAACCCGCCTATTTTGTTGATGGACCTGTCCTTCTGCCTTCAGAACCAGCACCGCCATGTTCGTGGTGGTTCTTCCGGGTCTGTCCGGATGAGGAAACGTGGTAACTTCTTGTCCTCGGTCCTTCGACAACAATACGGTTTCGCAGCGATCGCCGACGAGTTGGGTGGTTTGCTCTCGTATTTCCCGGGCCTGTTTCTTCTCTACGGCTCCCCACGGAATTGCCATCACCGATTCTTCCAACGCATTGTGGCTCTTGAGTAGCTCGGGCGGCAGACCCACGTTTGTTATCTGCCGGTGGTAACCGAGATAGTTGTCGGCCGTCGCCGAGGTTTCCTGTCGCGGCCCATACACAGTCCATCCCAGTTTGGTACGCACTGCAATCGGTTCCCTGGGCGTACCCACCTTTGCCTCTATCGGCGCAAATGCGTGGATATTGTTCGCCCCAATCAGCAACTGCGGCTGTCCATCGTACGACTCGATGGGCAGCCCTCGCATATACTTGTACTGTGCTGCAAGCTCCTTCGAATCCAGCTTTTGATGCGGCAGCATCAAGTTATTCACCGTGTGCACAGTGTGCAACAGCATCTTGCCGCCAGCTGCAGCCTCTGTTCCCGACGCCCAAAGGCTTATTCTTCGGGAATCCTCCACTCTCGACATGTTTCCCGTCCACTGGATGGTCAATCGCTCTTGTACTCCGACCGCGCCCAGACGGTCGGCGAGCTTTTTCTCCACCAGCGTGACGGAAGCTCCTTCGTCCAGGAATGCCAACACCGAAACTGTTTTATCTCCGCAGTGCAGCTGTACCGGAACGATCCGAAACAAGAACGTGCAGTTTGTCCGGATTTGTGCACTCAGCCCGACCGTGTTTCCGACCGGATGCATGAGCGGGTTGTGGAACTCTCTGCAATCGCCGATGTTGCAACGGATTCCGAATTTGCACTGCCCGCCGTGCTCGTTGAGGCAGACATGGCACAACTTCTCGTGCGTCACCAGCTTCAAACGCTCATCGTACCGCAACTTCTTGAAATCCGCGCAGTGCTGCAGACGATGATCCTTGGATTGGCACATCTTGCACGGTTTCAGCTTACTCTCTTCACTTGCATTGTAGGTCGAACTGCTGGCTTCGCAGTGACAGAATAGTCCAGCCTCGTTCGAACTCTCCTCTTCGGATTGGGAATCTGACTCAGACGACGGCGTTGGATTGAACTCCACGTCAACGTTAGCTTCGCAGGCGTCTGCCACGATGTCCATCAGGAAATCCGTCAGCGTTCGCAACGTTGTTTCCCCTCGACCTCGCCGGTAGTGAACCCACTCACGCTTTTCCCGATCCGGCAGCTTGGCAACCAACGACTTTATCAGCAGCGGGTTGACGAGGTGTTGCCGTAGATCCGCTGCCTCCAGATGGCCGCAGAGTTGCTCCACCGTGTTTCCGAATGGAACAAAACTCCTCAGATTGTCCGGCCTCGGGGGTTCCAGCCGGTTCACCTTGTCCAGCAGGCATTGAAGCAGTTGTTCCGGGCGGCCGAAGTGCCGGCGCAGCTTTTCGATGACCTGTGGAATGGTTTCGGGAAGTAGCAACTGCCCAGACACTAGCTCGAGGGCGTCGCCTTCCAGGGCTTCCTGTAGTCGCATCAAGTTCTCGTGGTTCATGTAGCCGCAGACATCGTTGGACACTTTGTAGGCCGCGTAGAACAATGGCCATTGCGCTGGTTTGCCGGAGAATTTTGGGAGTTTGTAAGTTAATCCCATCCTCGCGGCCAGCTGGGCCTTCGTCGGTCCGGTCTGCTGCTTCCCCAGCCCGTTTTGGCTGACACTTCCCACTTTCTTGCACGTCTTCCTTGGAACGCTTTTTCTCGCTCTAGCTTCCATGGAAGAATCCGAACTCTGGGTTGACAGATCAGAATCGTCGGAGTTTTCATCGTCCTCGTCTCCTCCGTCTGTGCTCTCGTAGTCTCGCGTTAGCTTCTTCACGTTCGCCTTTCTCAGCTTCAACACGTTTTTGTTGATTTTGCCGGAAGGTCCCGCTCGCGAAACGTCCTTGACTACTTTCGGCGCCGGCTTCGACTTTTGACCCGAAAATTCCGCTAACTCCTCATCCATCGCCGCCATTTCCATCTCGAACGACGACTCCCGGTTCGCCTTCAGCCGCTGAATCTGCTCCTTCTTCTTTTGGAGCATCTCTGCTTGCCATTGCCTTTGTTTTTCTTCCTCTTCAGCGCGCATCTGCAGCTCCAACTCCGTCTTTCGCTGCTCGAACGCACGCTGCATCTCCCTTTCATTTTTCTGCAGCAGCAGCTCCGCTTCCATCTCCTCGTACTGTTGCTTATGTTTCTCCTCTAGCGCTCGCACCTTCGCTTCCACGCTAGACGAAGCTAGGCGAGAGCTGACGCTGGATTTGTCCAACTCGTTGCCGTTTTTCCGGGTGCGAGCCTGCTTCTTGGCGTCCTTCTGCTTCTGCTGGTACTCCTGGGCCTTCTCCTGACAGGCCTTGCTTTGGCAGTACCACTTCTTCGGCAGTTTGCCCTCCTCGATGCCCACGCAACGGATGTGGAACCATTCCGCGCATCCATCACAGCCGACCATCACTTCGTCGCGCGTAGACGGGCCACATATGGCGCACGGAGTCGCCGTCAGGTCCATGATGGTTTGGTCGTGGGTGGATTCTGCATCGGAAGCCATCTTGCTGCAGGTTTTCACTCCTCACTTGACACAACTTCGGGGAAGTCACTTCGCGGGTGTCACTTAATTTTTAAGAATGTTCCCGAGAGGGAAACCGGTTTTTAAAGCAGCCGTTTTATTTACAGCGATGCTTAAACTGTAATTTTATTAAAGCAATTATTAAATAATTTTCCTTACATTAACTTAACTTAAATTTACTTACAATTAAGTGGTTTCCTTGTCACGACTTCTTGTGGAAATTCTCCAACCTGGTTGGACTATGTTTGGGACCGTTACCCTAATAGATTTATGTTGCGTGGATGCTATTTTTGGGGGTTCACAAATATTTTGAGTTATGAATTGAATTTTACACAACTTTTCTTCTCGCATCTACTTACGTCCACTGGCACGGCAGGTTTTCTGACAATATTCCTTGTTTCAGGACACACCAAGTACCGGTATTTGCACAGCTAGTGGAGAAAAGCCAGGTAAGTATTCGCTTACGTTTTACATGTTTTCTCTATAGGTTTCAACTTACGGATTTTCAACATCAATTCACACGCACTCCTACAAGTTACTGAATTGTCAGCAACGATTAATTTGGTCTAATTACCGAAATAACTTTAGTGTTAGAAAATTGCTTTTTACAACGTATTTTTACGATGGCGAAATTGTTGTTACTTTTATCTTCTACCTCAGTCATCGATTGTCATTTCACCTACCACTACTAAAGCACGAGAACTGTCATGCTGCATTTATGTTGTGGCTAGACGGGTTCATATCTTAGACCGGTTCAAAGAAAAGCTGCGGCGTCGCAACAATCTTAATGAGCTATTATTGAGTATTTCACCATATTAGATTTTGCTATTATTTCTGTTCTTTTACCTCTTATATCAATCAAACCAATATCAGTTTTTGCTCTTCAGTAATTCAATCAATCATAACTGAATATGCTATTCATCAGATTTTTCCACCTACTCGGGCTACAATGACGTTACAAGGTTTTGACGTCTTTCCGGTCAGATTTTCCACTATAACTCATAAAAACGATCGTAAATCTCAATTGTTTTTGCACGTTCGGATTCCTTGTGAAATTTGCAGTAAATATGAACAGTTGAACATTTGGAAAGTGTGTTTAAAATGGGCTTTAATAGCGTGACGTTATAACGTTGTAACGCTACGCTACTCATTCTCAGTTTTAGCCAACTTTCCCAATGAAAACTATATGTTCAACTGATCATATTTACTGCGTATTTCACAAGGAATCCGAATGTGCAAAAATATTTGAGATTTACGATCGTTTTAATGATTTATAGTGAAAAATCGGACCAAAAAGGCGTTAAAACGTTGTAACGTCACAGTACAACGTGTCATATAACAAAATATTATTAACAACAAATAATTAAATCAATTTCAAATTTTTGCTTTTGATAAGGGCTCATATTGCTTATACATCCAATATGCCTTAAGTTAGATCATTTTTAAAGTTCGGAACACAATAATTATCATCACACTTCAGAGCCATGAAGTTTATCTAGGTATTGGACAATTTTTATCATTATGTTATAAGTAAGTAATGGTGTGCGGTATACCGAATGATTTTGTCAATTACACCTTGAAATAAAATGCCATGAAATTTAACTCAGGAAAAGGTGTTGTTTAAAACTTCGTTTCGAATTATCTAGCTCTAAAAAATTCGTTTTTGAATGATTGATAAATGATTTTCACAAAATGGTGAATTAATTTACAGGAAGTTCCTTGAATAAAATCCTCAAGGAATTCTTAAAAGGATTTCTTAACCTTCCGTAGCTCGCACGGTTGGCTACCACCGTCAGCACCACGCTAATGCTGAGTACAACAAGCGAGATTTTTTTCAACGTGTTGTACAAAATACAACAGCGCGATCGCTCGAGGGTTAAGAAATAATGTAGAAAAAAATCGAAAGATTCCTTCAACGAATCACTCCAAGAATTTGTTCAGCAATTTTCCCAATAACTCATTTGAGAGTGCAACTGCTGAAGAAATTTTTGTAATGTTTTCACAAGGATTTCCAGGGTCCCTTCAGGATTGCCTTCAATGATTCCATTAGGATTTTTTTCCAAAGAGTCTTTCACAAGTTCAATCAACACTTTTAATGAAGTGATATTTGGCTGTATAGAGGACAATCATTATTGAAAAAGGTGTCAAAAGACTATTTTCATCATCAAATCACCAGTTTGATTCTAAACTTAGAAGCGCTTATAAAGAAAGAGAATATTTACAGAAACGGTTTGTTCCACTGATGGGTACTACTCTGGAACCATTTGGGCAGGAGCACCTATTTTGGGCATTTGCTGTTATATCTCAGTCAATTTCGAACCGATTGACTTGATTTTTGAGACACGATCAGATACGCACAGTATCTAGCCACGTTCAAAAATTTAAGTCAATCGGTTTAACATTGACTGAGTTACAGCAGCAAGTGCCCAAAATAGGTGCTCCTGCCCAAATGGTCCCAGACCCTATGTTAAGTATAAAATATTTGAACTATATGGAGAACGTAGAGTGTAAGAAAAGTGTTTTATTGTTATAGGGTAAATCGCCAATGGTTACTTACTTTTACTTTCAGTCCTGGGCACCCACTGTGGTGCAGAGGGTCGAATTGAGAAATCTCCATCCTGGGCGAATGCCAGCCAGCGCCTTGATATGTGGCCAGGTCATATTTCTGTCGACCTGCTTGATTTCATTGTTGAGGCTGCGCCGCCATGAGCCTCTGAGTCTGCCTCTGCTGCGATGTCCTGCTGGGTTTCAGTCTAACGCTTGTTTGCAGATTTCGTTTCCGCCCCTACGTAGAGTTTGGCCGACCCACCTCCACTTTCGCTACGGAATTTTAGCCGCTATCGGCTTTTGATGACATCGACGATGGAGCTCCACGTTGGAAATCCAATTGTGAGGCCATCACGCACAAATTATATACCGCAGGCATCTATTGATGAAGACCTGCAGCCGTTGCGCGTCATCGAGCTTACTCTGCATATCAGAGCGCCGTTGAGCTAGGAGAGCAACATCATCAGCCAGTTCGAAGTCATTTAGGTGCTCCATGGTAATGGGTTGCCACAGCAATCCACGATTTGGCTCACTGTCAATCGCACCTACCAGGATCTCGTCAATTACGATGAGGACAGTGCAGTGGCGGTGATAGTATACATCCTTGCCTCACTCCAGCAACGACCCGGATAGGATCGGACAAAACACCGTTGTGCAGTACTCTGCACGAAAATGCTCTGTATTCTCAGGGACACCCTTGCGCCTGAGGGCTTCCCAGATGTTTCCGTGACTGAGACGGTCGAAAGCTTTTTCGTAACCAATGCACACCAGGTAGAGAGACTCTTTCAATTCATTGATTTGCTCCAGGATGATGCGAAGCGTGACAATATGGTCCACACAGGATCGTCCGGCACGGAATCCTGTTTGCTGCCGTCGGAGAGTTGCGGCAATCTTCTCCTGTATCCGGTTAAGGATACCCGCCAATTATCACATACAGTCAGGTCACCCTTTTTGGGTACCTTTACTAAGACGCCTTGCATCCAGTCGGTCGGAAATGTCGCGGTTTCCCATATGATGCAGAATAATTGATGCAGTAGTTGTGCGGATACTACGGGATCAGCTTTAAGCATTTCGGCTGATATGCAATAGACCCCTGGGGCTCTGTTCGATTTGATGCTACGGATGGCTGTTTCTATCACCTGCACTGATGGAGATTCGGTGTTGACACGGGTAATACGTCGAACTCTTGGCGGATCATGCTGAGGTGTTGATAGCGTGGCCGACACTTGAAAAAGGTTTCCAAATTGCTCGAACCAGCGTTTCAACTGGTCAGCCGGGTCGGTCAGTAACTGTCCATTCACGGGCATCGTAGCATAAGGTGACATGAGACATCGTAGAGGAGACGGATGTTGCCGGCGTTGGCGGCTTTCTCGCTTTCGTCGGCTAGGGAGTCCGCCCACGCTCTTTTTTCCCATCTACATGAGCGTTTCACTTCATTCTCGAGAGCCGCATAGCGCTGACGGGCTACGGCTTTGGCTCCTCGTGTTTTCGCTCGCTCTATCGCGACTTTGGCGTTCCTTCGCTCCTCTATCTTCTTCCAGGTATTATCCAGGTTTTGGGGGAGAGCGATGAGCGAATGTCAGAGGTGAGGTAAGCATAGAGAAAAATTGACCATCCGTTCTGGATACTCGACTCGCTGGTGATATGGCAAAATGGGAGGCATAGGAAAAATCGATCATCCGTGTAGGGGAGAGATTAGAATTTCTCCCGCGGATGCGAGAATGCAAATATTAGAGAAGCGTAATAAAAAATCAATTACGCATGGGGGCATTGGGAAATTAGTTTCTCTTTGGTCTGGGGAAGAGCCCTGGAGAATTTTTGATCGGATCATAATTTTGATCAGGAGAATAAGAGTTGATGGATAGGGAGAGGACCCCTAGATAAGGGGTTGCAGATCCAAGGATCAGGGCTGGTCTCGTCGTATTGTCTTTTTCGTAGGAGTCTTTTGTTGAAGTCAGTTTTTTTGTTCTGTTAGTGAGTTCAGGCAGTTAGCTAGTGGTTCAGTTCAGTGAATTAGTTAATGAGTCAGTCAGTCAGTTTTTTATTAGTAGTTGTTATTTTTGTTAATACAGTGTTTTTGGTGAATATTAGAATATGTTTTATTTGGAAAATAAAGTGGTGTAGTTTTAAGAAGTGTTGGTGTATTATTTAGATGATGACATATCTTTAAGAAACGAGTACGATTTACAAGAAGCTTCGGTTCGGTTCGGTTCGGTTCGGTTCGGTTCGGTTGCAATTAAGAAGTGAGTGGGGTGGTCTGCTTCACCATCATGTAGGTGGTGGGGGTAAAGTGGACAACCTAAGCATTTTGGTCGTTTCCCGCGGAAATGCGGCAAAATCCATCTGCTTTTCCGAGTAACATCCCAAGTAACAAATTGACAACCTTTCAGCTTTCATGCTTATTTATAAAGGTTTTATTGTAGCAATGTACATGCTACTTTATCTTAAGAGCGCATTTAAGGAGGCAAAGCAATTACTTTACTACTGGCTATCTCAATAACCTTTTATAGCTAGAAAATAAAATCAAACGTTGATTAGTTTTAATAATTAATTCAACGCGGCATTCTATACCTTTATAAAACGGTTCGATAAATCTGTCGAATTGATACTTATGAGAACCACAAAAAATGTTTTACAAGAGTGGTTTGTTTCCATAAATGCCACTACTAAACCAAACAAACGTCCAGCGGAGCGGCTATCGCCCCCGGTGGTCACTGTCATTCATTTCATCGAGAAGTAGCGGAAGGAACCACAACCTGCTAGTAATAGCAGGTATTATCTGAAGAGCGGCAATCTTGTTATCTATACCTCATTCACGCCACGGAGTAGTACCTGAATAGATAAACCGATCACAACGCGTGACGACATGATTAACAAATCTGAACTCTGAGTCGTCATAGAAAGGCATTTGTCGAATCTAAACTGATCGGCTCGATAGCTTGCCGCTTTTCATTGTGATGTTGTCACTAAGTGTGAAATAGTAGTATGTACATACCTACTTATATGTAGCAGCGATGTGGAAGCGATTGCACAATGTGAAATGCGAATATAGTAGTTTACGCAACAAGGTGCAGAATGACGATTTTTGCAGCACGAGTCGTACATTTTTCCAACGAGGCTTGCCGAGTTGGATAATTAAGGACTGTTCATTTTATAAAGAGGACAACTTTGCAAGGCTATAAAACGAAAACGCGTAGTTCAAATTTGAGTAGCCTTGGTTAGTTGTTCAGTACATTCTATTAGCAGATAATAACCATAAATAAATTGGGTTAAAATTATTGAACTTCATAGAAATGTGGCAAAGTGTTTCGAGAGATCAATTTTTCAATTCCCAAAAACTAAAGATAAACACAAAATTTCTGTAAAACATAGGTGTATCGTTTTTAATTGCATAAAAGTGGTTGCCATGCTGCAGCAGTTTGAGTGATACATATTCTGGCAAAATATAAACCTAATCGGAATAATGGTTGTTGAGATATTAAAGTTACAAGTTGGACTCGATTTTCAGAATAAAATTTATTTGTTAAACAAAAATGTATAAAAATATTAAATTTTGAATGTTTTCAATGGATCTAGTCGAAGGTACTAATAATGCAATTTCAAATGCAGAAAACCGCTTCTTGATAGTATTGTTGGCTTGGTTACTGTGCTTCATGGCAGTTACCGGAGATAAAACCGCTTCGTTCTTTGAAGGTTCTTCCAAATAACGATGTACTCTATTGCAAATACAACTTAACAATGATGTCGAAAACAAAAATTAACATGTAGTTATTTTCAAATAAGGTATATAATCACATAGGGTCAGACCTTGCTGAAAATAAATAATAATAAGCTTCTCTAGAATCAAAAACTTGCATTTATGGAGCAAAAAGTATGCAATTTTTCATTATGGCCATCATTAAGTATTAAATTTATGATGAAGAATGTACTTTAAAGCATATTTTTCTTCGGTATCATTTAGAATGCGATTCTCTTCTATACTGGACAAATTTTGAACTGATTCCATAGTGATATTGCATCACTGGACTTAAATAAGTATTTTTTTATCAATTTCATTGATAACAAGGCAACTCACTATATCAAGCTGTATAATGCTTGGTGCATTATTACTGACCAACTATTACACTCTACCTTTAGAAGAATAGTATTAGATCCCAACACATTGAAAAGTTCATGAAAATTTTAAAGTTATGTATGTGGAAAGTTGTGTAGAATTTTGAGAAATGGGATTTTATTGAGTTTTAACGAAAACCGCTTCAGTTCCATAACTAAGGACAATTTGTATAATGTTATATTTTTCCTACACTGTAGAATAGCTATGGAAATTTATGCAAAAAACCGATAATGATTTTATTGAAAAATAAAAAAGATATCACACAAATAAAGTGTCCTCTTTATAAAATGAACAGTCCTTACGACGAGTGCTGTAAAAATCGAGTTCTGCACCGAGTTGCGTATAACGTTTTTTGCAAGTTCAAAAGTTACCGCTTAAGGATAGTTTTCAGCTAAACTTGTTCAACAAACTGCACACTGATGCTCATAGCCCGTTTTAAGAAAATCTGATCATAGCAGGCTACACTGAGCAGTTGTCAAAATTTCTCAAATGGCGTCCAGAGAGCACCAAGAAGTTGATCAAAACGTAAAACAGTGCTGTAATGGTTCATTACGCAACGCAAATCAGGCTGTAATGAACCATTACAGCACTGTTAATTTTATGTGGGAAAGTAGGCTTTTTCCTGTCATATTTGCGTGAGGTAAAACAGCCTATTACGATGCGAAATTGCAAAAAATAATTTACGCGAAAGATGATTCAAATGTAAATAAAGCGGTGCACCTGTCAAATTTTTATCCGGTTGCTGTTCCATCTTCTCAAATGTTGAAAAAATGCTGAACGGTTTCATATCGGATTTTAAAGCAACATTTTGGCATGTATACGGTATTCATAAATGCGATTTCAAATTTGTTTGCATTAATGAATGCTTTTATAAAAGCAAAGCAGCAATGCTGAATAAAATAAAATTTTGGCATTCGCCATATTAACTGCAGAGCTTTTCGTTAATTGATACGGTAATTTAGAGCGCTTCTTATGTCGGAATTCATATTATTCAGCATAATCTGGAACAAAAATTAGGTCGTGCTATGGAAGAAACCATAACAGGGAAGTTTTAGGCAAATTTCGTCAATACTGTTATTTCAGCAAAAAACATAACATTTTATTATAATGAAACATTTTAGAATACTTCTGATTTCGAAGGGGGAGCTTATTTTACGGAGGTTTCACGCCACGTTTCACAGTAAATTTCATTGGTCCATGGAAACTGAAGCATTGTATAGCAAACAACTTATCGTGATATTTTGTAATTTTGAAGCTTCACTGAAAGGTTATTTATTTTTTCAAAATGAATTTATCGAAGCAAACATTTATTTATAAATGCCACAATGTTACTATGAATGCCCTCGTTAGTGGAAATAGCAGCTGCCAAGACAGAGTGACCTGGAGAAGGTTATTATAAATGTCATACTACTTTATTGCAATTGACATTTAGCACACTTCACAACCTTTGCAAGGGTGGGCCAACTGGCCGGATTTCATTCTTCATGAGGTTTTGGTAGAAGCGATAAAGATGTTATTGCTTTGATAAGTGTTTTATGGATATTGATTTATAGCAACCTTGTAGTGCAGCATAAAACTAAAAATGATACTTGGAATGGAAGGTAATGATATACTCAAGAAATCTTGTAAAGGGTTAAAGGGTAAAAAATATTGTTTTCTTTGATTATTTTCTTCACCAAATCGTGCATCAAAATAGCGTGAAAAAAATTGGTGGGGGTAAAATGGACAATCGATGGGGTAAAATGAACAAGTCGTTAGAGGTTATATTGTGCGTTGCATGAAAAACACATTTATGGCGACTACTTTTCCGGCTCTTGAAAGATGGAAGAAATTCAATCGCAGTGCAAATACCACGTGCAGTCGCAGCAGTCATCACATCACACGGCCACGTGGTGAACTTTTTTCATGATATATCAAAGATCACTATGATGGAAAATTTGAAAACCAGGTCTGTTGCTTTAGACGACTATCCCGCGCGTATCTTTGACTGCGACCAAAAGTAGTCGCCAAAGTAGATTTTATTTTGGTTCTTATAATATAACAGCATTTTGTTACTATGTTTTTAAATACAAACTATCAATTTTAATACGATACCTTCATTTTGTTGCTTTAAAACTTTTAATATAAACTTTGAAACGCTCTGAATAATTATTGTAAAAATAGTGTAAAAAACAAGCACTGTTTTGAATGAAAATTATATTTTGTTGATATAAAATATTTTTTTATAACTTTCTACTTCAACTATCTCTCGATAGGTATAACGGCTGATGATTCTGAAGTTTGCAAAAAAAAAATGAAATTTTGATGAAATTTGAATCGATTATCCAAATTTTTTTTTACAAAACTTAATTTTTTTTTCGGTCAAATATATTCTTCTACATGGACTTTATTGGTTTAGGCTGTAAAACTTGTAATAATTTGAAAATAACTTATGAGAAAACTTTAGCAATTATTAGCAGATTTTACATCATTTTCGATTTTTCACGTGATTTTTAAAGTTTTTGTCATCTTGAAGAGGTTTATTTGATTCATGCTTAGGCATAAGCTTCAATCGTTAAAACATAAAAAAAACAATAAAAGCCATGAAACTGTACCCTGTCAATTTTACCCCACCTGTCCATTTTACCCCCACCACCCCTAAGTTCGAGTTGGTTGTACAAGATGACAACAAACCTAACTGACTAGGTACGTCGAAACAGTTTCACCTTTATCGATTAGCTCACAACACGTTGATGTGGCCGAGAGGTATAGTCCGTGCGTCTTAACCCTCTGATACCCAAATTTTTGATTTTGATCTAAATATCATTTTTCGTCAACTAAAATCGATTGAAACATGTTTTGGAAGATGATTATTTTTAATTCTCGATTTTGTGATTTTCGGTTTTTGATTTTTAAAATTTTTATTTTTCAACATCCCCATACTTTTCAATTTTTCCTGAAAGCCTCTTTGCGATTCGGATTTTTGGAGATGAAAACATTTCGGAATATTAGGATTGTAGTTCAAATATTTTTTATTTAATTTTTTTTCATGGAAAATTGTATTTTCCGTGTAATTTTATCGAAAATATTTTTTGAGTGTATTTGACTTCCTTAAACTTTTTAACTATGATAGAATGATTTGGGATAAATTTAAAATGTGTTAATTTTAGCGATTCAATACAAAATAATCAATGAATTCTTTAAGGTGCCTAAAACATCAATTTTTCAATGATTAAAAAATGTAAACGCCCTTTAAAATACACCAAAAATCATTTAATATATACAGAACGGTCTAAAATATAACTCAAAAATAAAAAAAAATTTGATTGTCCACGAAACAATAATTACAAAAATGCTCAAACTATACCCCGTCTAAAGGCGGGGTTAAGTATTAGAGGGTTAATCAGCGGATCAGTATTCGAATCCAGTTTTTGGAATGCACTTTTTTATCGTTTTTGAGTTATGTCCAATTTTGTTGAAAAATGTCCAAATGTGCCATGAAAGCCTTTTCTTTGAAAAATCATAACTCAAGAACGAAGCATCGTAGAAACAAAGTTTTTAATGAAAATGAAAGCAAATTTTCTCAGGAATCCAAAAAAAGTATGAAATAAAAAATGTTTTCCACAAAATTTTCCACCGTTGAGAAAATTCATAAAGAAAATCCGGAAAAACTTTGTCCGAACTCGTGGAAGATTTTTAAAAAAGTATTTTTGGGAAAGTAATTTCATAAGCTTTGATCGCTGAAATTTTTGAAATTCACTTCATTTTCGTTCCTGAATTATGGAATTTTGTGAAAATTTACCATATAATATAGGCTTACATGGTCATTTTCACATAATTGACCATAACTCAGTAACGAGAAAAAAGTACATTCCAAAAATTTCAGCGATCAAAGCTTATAAAATTTTATTCTCAAAAATATTTTTTTGAAAATTTTCCACGAGTTCGGACATAGTTTTTCCGGCTTTTCTTTATGAATTTTCTTACCGGTGGAAAATTTTGTGGAAAGCTTTTTCCACTTCATATTTTTTTTGGATTTCTGAGAAAACTCGCTTTCATTTTCATTAAAAAACTTTGTTTCTACGATGCTTCGTTCTTGAGTTATGATTTTTCAAAGAAAATGCTTTTATGGCACATTTGGACATTTTTCAACAAAATTGGCCATAACTCAAAAACGAAAAAAAAGTGCATTCCAAAAATTTCAGCGATTAAAGCTTATAAAATAACCTTCTCATAAATAGTTTTTCGAAAATTTTCCACGAGTTCCGGCATAGTTTTTCCGGCTTTTCTTTACAAATTTTCTCAACTGTGGAAAATTTTGTGAGAAACTTTTTCCAGTTCATTATTTTTTGATTTCTGAGAAAATTTGCTTTCATTTTCTGAAAAAAAAAAAACTTTCTTTCTACGATGCAGATAGAAATGTGATAGAAAGAAAAATGCTACACACACCGCCGCGCCATTATTCACTTAACATGGAAAGTAAATTATCATCAAGTGAAGGTCTTGAATTTACTACAAACTAAGCGACAGGATATTCAAACTGTTTCGTCACTATTCGTTTCACGTGTGAAGCAAGCA
Organism: Aedes albopictus; assembly: GCF_035046485.1. Classification (NCBI taxonomy): domain Eukaryota; kingdom Metazoa; phylum Arthropoda; class Insecta; order Diptera; family Culicidae; genus Aedes; species Aedes albopictus. The sequence continues at coordinate 68,093,454 of NC_085138.1, read as the reverse complement.
ATCCACAACAGGCGTCAAATGATGGCTCAATGTTTACTCTCAGAATTTAACCAGTTTTACATAAAATCTTCAGTAGGAGTACATTCTGTTACTTGAAGTGACGGACTAATTAAAGTGTGCCTGAAATATAAAATAATATTAAACAGATAAAAACTAATCTTCACAGTAAACAATAGCATGAAATGAGCTCACCAATTCATGTGTCTCCATCGCTGGTTGTCTAGGTTTCTCGCCGTCGAACGAAGCACAAACCGTGGCACCCGGTTTTCTTTCCTCGACCAGCGAGCCCAAACTATCACTTGTCACTATATATGGATGCTCTTAGAGGAGCTCTTAAACCTCATAACATATATTTTGCAACTTGGGATGGTACTCATGAGGGTGGTTGTGCTCAACTTCATCCTTTACATTTTATTTCAGCCCTTACTCAGGATGCTATTGCGCCAGATCAAGAAATGATTCCATCTTAGGAAACAATTTGAACATCCCCTTCCTATAGCACACATCCGGAAAAATCAAATCAATCAATCGTTTCGTCGTGTTTTCACTCTCTCGATGTTTCTCCCTTCACTGCCGTCGTTCACCGGAAACCTCCTCATCATAATTCCGTTCCGAGACAGACTGCAATAATATTCACATTTATTGCGCGCCCTTTGCCTTTGTTCTCTCTGCCTCATTCCTCAAACCTGATGGTTTTCCCGGGAAAAAGTTCACATTTCATCATTCGTGCAGCCATGGTAATATGTCGTTCAGGTTGTTACTTTTATTAGGTCCTTATTCTTTCCCACTGAGCCGCGTTATGCGAGGGGATATTTTGCCGAAAACGCTGCTGCGCTGGTACAAGTGTTTTATTTATCGCAAACTCTTTCTTTATGTTTCGATGAAATTGAAGTCTTGGATGGTTGGAGGCGGGCAGGCAGCACGAAAGAAGGTGATGGCTGCACGACGAATGACGGCACACAGACATCAAGAGTCGGGATATGAGCCAAGAATGTGTTGCCTCCGGTCGTTTTTCACACGGTAGCCTCGGTAAGGGGGGATTTTCTTCGACAGAAAAATGAAGACTCCAAAAAAAAAAAATAGCTCCATGAAACATTCGGACGTCGTCGTGTATGATGCTCGCTCCAAGGTGAAGTGTAAATACGGGTCTTGTTCGAATCATTTTTTGTATGTTTCTTTGGAAACGAAAGCCATTCCAGGGATGAAAATGAAGTGAAAAGATCGTAAATAAATGGATGAGTGGTGTTATTTGCTCCGCAGTGTTGCCTGGTCAACGGTTGGTAATGCACAATCGTGAAATTTTGCGTCTACCGTGGCTAATGAATTTTTTTAGATTATTTTTTTCTCAAGAACCTTGAACTTTGCCTTAGTTGGGACTGAAACCAGAAAATGAAGAACAATCTAAGTAGAAATTTCAAATAAAACATTATAAAAATCAAGTTGTCCCAGGCGTTTTTTGCGGTTCCGCGCGTCCCACGTATGCCACTGCATTTTTATATATCGACACCAACGTTTCAAAAGGGTATAACTCCTTTGGCACAGAGCTGTGATTCGTATTTCATATAGATGTATAAAAATTACTTATTTTTTAATTCATACAAATTTTATACTAAATAGTTTTGTTTTTGTTCTTTTTTAAATTAAAATTTTTATAATTTTTATGTTTTCGAATCATTTATTAAGGGAATCGATTTTAATGACTTTGAATTCAAAATTAATTATGCTGGAGAATTTGTGATCCTCGGGAGTGCTTGTGGAGGAATCCTCGATTAATTCCGGTAGAAATTCTTGGAAAAAAATACCGGAGAAAGAAGATTCTCAACTAACAAAATAGGAGCATAACAGCTTAAGGAGCATATGCTTGAGTAAAAGAGCTTTAATAAGCTCTTGTGCATCAGAAATATATGTTGGAATTAATGTGAAGATTAATTGAACATTTGTGGATACAAACTATTTCAATAATTGCAGAAAAAATACTTGGTAGAATTTTGACAAAATTAAAAAAAAAATCAAAAAAATTCCAAGCAAAATCTTTGAAAAAAGTACTTGGATTTTTTTTAATACCTCCAACATATTTCATAAGCAATTCCTTTAACGTTATCATAGATTTTCTTTGATAAATTTTCTGAGAATCCCTCCAAGAATTGTTCTGAAAAAGTTTCCATAAACTATTACACCAAGAATTTCTCGAATAGGCGCTCAAAATAACTTTATAGGAATTGTTTCAAAACTTATACTAGGAATTCTTCCAAGAATTCCAAGAATAATCCAATGATTCTTGTAGCAGTCAGGAAATTTGTAAATAGTTTTTGTGTTTATTCTAACGTGAAGTTTGTAAATATCGTCTTAAAGTATGTTAGGAACAAGATTGTAAATAACCAAGTTGAATTCGATAGTGCACTTGTAAATTTGAAATAAATCCCTTAGCATAGGCAATCGCAGGTTGCGAATATTTTGCTGAATCTCTCCTGAGGAGGGCTCACGATTATCTTCGAAAGGTTGGAAAGGGACAGCGGCACGACCATCGTATCGAGTTATCCTTCGTGACTTGCGATCACGAAAGTGTACGATGAGTTTCGGGAAATGACGAATTTCCGGTTCGTCCGAGAATTCACTTGTCTTAATCTGAGGATCACAGACTCGATCATTTCGTTCGTGACTACCCAGTCAATAAGAAGTGTGCGCGTTTGTAACTTGTTCGTTGCCCATAGCAAAGTATGGATTTTTAAAGTGACGTTAGTGCATGTTTAATTAATTATATATATTTGGTTCGTTCTCTAGTTGTACGAAGTGTGCGTCGTGTAGGAATTATGTGCGAAGTAGCTTAGCAGCAATTAAGAACAGGTAATTGTGCTCATTTGTGCCATATTGTGCTTGTGCTGAGTGTTCGGTTTAGCCGTAAGGCTGTTTCATTCGCAGCGAAACTACCCGCACCCAACCGCGCAGACTCCCTCAACGAACGGAAACCTTCCCGGCCAAACGGCCGGAAGTCGGACGATCCGTCAACACATCGTCCGAGTGAGGCGCAGGGGACCTCATTGCCAGCTTTCGCAGAGCGATCGGCCCGTCAAACAGAAGCTCGAATTTCATGAGCACAAATCTGAAGAACCGAAGATACCGAGAATATGTTTGATGAACATATTAAGACAAATATAAAACTTAATCCGACTTGTCATATTGCGGAAAAATAAACGTTATTAGAACATATCTAACAAAACTGATAACAACATGTCAGATTTGTTTGAAAAGACAAAATATTTACTCAAATACGACTCATTAAAGACTAGTTTTTGGAATCATGAATATGACTTATACAAGACAACATTTGTTTTGAAAAACTTTGAAACAATTGTTATAGGACAAAATTATTAGTTTAAGATTTCTGATTATGTTTTCGGTGTTACTTGGGAAGCATGCCCGGCCCAAATAGGGGCCGTCCATATACCACGTGGACAGAAAATTAATGGTTTTGGACCCCCTCCCCCCTCCCCGTGGACAAGCGTGGACTTTTCATTGACCCCTACCCCCATCCCCCAATGTCCACGTGGACATCCGAAAATAAGTTTTTTTTTATATTTCTATAATAAAAGGAAAAAGTGATTTTAAAAAGTTTTTTTTTTCTTCGTAAACAATATCTTAAATAGGGTATATGTACCATTCCTTGGCCTAATTTGCAAGCTGCCTTGACAATTTTGACCATAACTCATGAATTAATATCACTAGAAATAATATGTTGACCCTATTACACACCCTAGGCAATGCATGCTTCACCAATTGGACTTAAATTAACTTAAATATTCAGAAATTTACTTAATTAAGTTAAAAAGATTCGATGCGATGGTATGCAACGTTGGTGTATGGTACATAAATTGGCCTATTAGTGGATACAAAGTTGGCCTATTACTTTTCATGCACTAGAACCACTGATTATCTCATTTTTTCAATATTCCTGCTGACGTATTATTTCTGTTTGTTCACCAATCTTACTTGTAAATTACATTTTCGGAGCCAAATTTTCAAAAAACTATAAATAAATCACTTTAACTAAAGTTCTTTCTTAATTTAGTAACGAAAACAACGCAACCCTATTATTGTGTTATATTTTTACAGTCACCGCACACAAAATCTTTCTTCCTGTTCGTTCTTTCTGGTTCTTACGCAAGAAATGCTGTTGACGTCTTTTTATCGTTGTTTTTGACGTCACTTTACTGATGGGCCAAGATTTGGGTACATAGTGAAAAAAAATGTCCTCAATATTCGGCCCACATCCAATTTGTAAAATAGTTATTATTCGTTGAAAATAAATACACATGTTTAAAATAGCGTCTTTGACCTTCGCGTTAAATGTTCAGTTATTGAAAAGTCAATTCGAAATGTTCCAGAATCATGCCATTTATGATCATGTATATAAACTACCCACTAAGCCGAAGAATCATGGCGTCTACAAAAACTAAACAAAGTCACATTTTCATTAAATTTTAATGCTCCAAAATGTTAAAATTGGAACAAATTATTACAGTTGTTTGGCGCATTGCTTTTCCGATATCCAGTTATGCGTGTTTGTTTAAGTTTTTGGTTTACGTTGACATAGGCCGAACGAGGGGACTATGCCAACGAAGCATCCCGATACCCTAGTATTGAAAACTTTATAAAATACAAATATTCTATAGCTTTACATATATAATACAAACAAGTAGCACAAAATAGGTACCTACAAGTTTTCAACATTGTTTTTTTTTCAGCCTAATGTTTGTGAAAGTGTGGGTTCGATTATTGCTCCAGTTGGTGAAAAATTTTCGTCAAACGAAAAATTCTTCATTGGGTGTTTTTCGTGTAATGTCCATCACCTAATGTTAGTGATTGTTCAATGCTTAGTCTGTACAACCTCTGGTTGAAGACGGTGCTTTTTTTTAGAATGTTTGATCAATCTATGATTGTCTGATTGTTTTGTTGAGATAAACTACATAATTTTAAACCTTAGATTTTTGTTGATATAAGATTATATTTCTCAATTGTTCAATTGTATTGCTGATGTTTGGACTTTAATATACATTACAAACATCTTAAATTTTAAAGGAACCTACGAAAACAATTTTTTAGATAAGCCTGCAAATCCCTACATCTATTTTTAAACTTTAAAGTAGTTTAAAAATTAGATATGAAACTTCGAAAAATCCATACAAAACTTCAATGAAAATTTTCTGGCTGAAACACAAACATTTGCGTGGTCTACACTCCATTTAAAATCTTTGGAATATATTCCTCGATGCAGAAAACTAAGTAATTAGAAATTCTGATAATTTAAAACATGATTTTTTCCCTTGAAGAAGTAATTTACTGCTAGACGACAATGTATAATAAAATAAAATGTATGGAAGAACTGTTGAAGAGAATCTCATCAATAATGCGAAATAATTTGTTTCGTTTGTAGATTCTTGTTTCCTAATTTATATGTCAATGTTGTCCACGTGGACATTTGACGAACCCCCACCCTCCTCTCCGTGGACAAGCGTGGACTTTTCGCAAACCCCCTCCCCCCTCCAAGCTGTCCACGTGGTATATGGACGGCCCCATATCTGGTAAATTAAAAAAAAAAATCCTTGAAAAAAAACGAAGATAAATTTCTAGAAATGAAAATGGTAAAAGGATTCTTAGAGAAAACTGGATTGTTCCTCCTCCGCTGTAGGATTCTTCAAAGGCATTCCTGTTGGAAATTCTAGGGCAATCTCCGGAAGAATCTTTTGAATGATCCATGGAAACATAACTAAATTTTTTTTGAGAATTATTCAAACAAAAAAATCGAAATAATTCTTGAAAGAAGTAAGTGGAAAAATCCATGTACAATCCCTGAAAGAATGTAGCCAGCCCGGGCGATCCGTCTCAAAACACGTGGCTTAAGCGCCACTCCACAAGGGAGACCACATGCCCAATTTTAATTTGCCCGGATGAGACTCTCCTGAGGGCGAGTCCATTTGATATTTCCGAAAGGAATTTTACGGATCGTTCTAGCTAGCTTACGAACCAAACGACCGAACGGGTTCACCCTATTACCACAACATCCATTAATCCCAAAGGCACTCAGAGAGTTCGGTGAGAGAATCACGCATGCTCAAAGTGAGACAACATTCGCGGTTGCTCACCAATTCTCATCATTGGCAGACAAGTCACTCGACGCGATACGCATCAGCAAATAAGAGACGGACTGGGAACCCCAATCAAACTCCATAGACGGAGGACGGGAACGAAATCAAAACGCGTAGTGACGGGCAATACATGAAATCAATTAAACACTAGAGAACATTATTACACATAATAGAGACGTTTTATTGAACTTAACACTACATAGTTATTGGAAATGAATGTTGGGTGGTTTTATTGCATAATCTTATACTAGCATTTATTTTATTTTCTTGGGTGTGTATGTGTTCGTTCTCTCTAGCTACTGTCTATCGTGTGTGCGATATCTCTCCCTATCTTCCTATCTGTCTATCGTGCTCATGTGCTCATGTGTTCTGTGACGTCACGACCTTTGGCGGCGCATCTGCGGGCTAGTCTGCGCTCCTGGTGTGACAACCGGATCTGGGCGGCGGCAATTCGTCACGCACGCACGACGATCTCCGAACTTCGCTACGAGGCCTTAGCGGCACATCGTCTTCAGTCTTGTGACTGGCAAAAAAGACTCCGAGGCGCCCTCAACGGACGCCCCACTCCACGCAAAAAAAGAGGTTTGTTTCGACTCACCGACTTTGCTGGCTTACGTTACCGCTGTCGTTGACCTGTGGCCCAGGTCAGTGCCCCGTCCAAGACGAGCGTGTTCAACGGCGATCTGCAATGGCCACTACGCTGAATGGCGAATCGCGCATTGTCGCAAAACGGTTGGTGATGCAATGGCGGTTGAGACGGCCGCGGCCGTCGCAGTCTGTTTGACGGGCCGATCGCTCTGCGAAAGCTGGCAATGAGGTCCCCTGCGCCTCACTCGGACGATGTGTTGACGGATCGTCCGACTTCCGGCCGGTTGGCCGGGAAGGTTTCCGTTCGTTGAGGGAGTCTGCGCGGTTGGGTGCGGGTAGTTTCGCTGCGAATGAAACAGCCTTACGGCTAAACCGAACACTCAGCACAAGCACAATATGGCACAAATGAGCACAATTACCTGTTCTTAATTGCTGCTAAGCTACTTCGCACATAATTCCTACACGACGCACACTTCGTACAACTAGAGAACGAACCAAATATATATAATTAATTAAACATGCACTAACGTCACTTTAAAAATCCATACTTTGCTATGGGCAACGAACAAGTTACAAACGCGCACACTTCTTATTGACTGGGTAGTCACGAACGAAATGATCGAGTCTGTGATCCTCAGATTAAGACAAGTGAATTCTCGGACGAACCGGAAATTCGTCATTTCCCGAAACTCATCGTACACTTTCGTGATCGCAAGTCACGAAGGATAACTCGATACGATGGTCGTGCCGCTGTCCCTTTCCAACCTTTCGAAGATAATCGTGAGCCCTCCTCAGGAGAGATTCAGCAAAATATTCGCAACCTGCGATTGCCTATGCTAAGAGATTTATTTCAAATTTACAAGTGCACTATCGAATTCAACTTGGTTATTTACAATCTTGTTCCTAACATACTTTAAGACGATATTTACAAACTTCACGTTAGAATAAACACAAAAACTATTTACAAATTTCCTGACTGCTACAAGAATCATTGGATTATTCTTGGAATTCTTGGAAGAATTCCTAGTATAAGTTTTGAAACAATTCCTATAAAGTTATTTTGAGCGCCTATTCGAGAAATTCTTGGTGTAATAGTTTATGGAAACTTTTTCAGAACAATTCTTGGAGGGATTCTCAGAAAATTTATCAAAGAAAATCTATGATAACGTTAAAGGAATTGCTTATGAAATATGTTGGAGGTATTAAAAAAATCCAAGTACTTTTTTCAAAGATTTTGCTTGGAATTTTTTTGATTTTTTTTTTTAATTTTGTCAAAATTCTACCAAGTATTTTTTGCGGCTTCGTCATATCTTCACCTTAACGTTGCGCTAATAAATGCAAATACATTATGTACAACACTCCAATTTATTGGGTTTCCCATTACAACATATTTCCTGTATTGCACGCGAACTTTAAATAGATTCTTCTCTATACTACTGCCGTCCAACTTACTCGATTATTGTAATAAATATATAAAGACCACTTCAGACCACGCACGTCAATCCGTAGCACTATCAGGAGGACTTGTTTTGCTATTTATAATAATGGTTTAAGCCCCTCTACAGCTCAACAGACTCAATATGTATGATAAGTCGTATTAGAGTAATAATTTCAGTCTTACTTCCAATACTTGTTTTGGTTAAGTTCTGTCGAAACATAATATGTTTCATTTGTTCTTATGAAGTCATATTGATTATTATTATTATTAATATTTATTAAAGACACTTTACCACTTATGTGGCATTCGTGTCTGGTCATATTGAGGGTTTCTGAAGTATGTATGCAAAGATGTGTAACATGATGACATGTTCAGTATGTTTCATAAGTCATATATGAGTAACATTTTCAGTCTGTCTTTCAATACTTGTTTTCGATGAAGTTTTTGTTAAACATGATATGTTTTGTTTGTTTACATTAAGTCATATTGATGATTTTTCAATAAGAAAACAAACATATGAGCATGAGCATGATTGACCGCCCGCGGTTGCTCCTCTGTTATTGCAAGGACAAATGTAAATGCACACAAAGAACCAACAGATGATGCTTGGGATTAGCTTTCTCTTCATTGTGTAAATACTGGAATCCCAATTTTTTTTAATAAGCAATACCAGCGCCGGCCGCTTCCGAATGCAGGTCAATTGAGGATAGGGAAGGAAGTAATGACGTGATTCTCGCTTAGGCCAATAACCGAGGAATTCTCTGCGTTACTACGAGACATCACTAGGAGTTTGGATACGGGAAATGGAGATGTGTTAAGGAATTCGTCGTGGTAAACGAATGTAATGTTTTGATTTGCGATTAATAATGCGCTCGCGAAGAAATACCCTTCTAAACCTTGGACGACGAACGCGATCTATTGTGCCTCAAAACTCACCCTACATAAGTTATTCATTCGCAACTAAGGAGAACACAATGCTAAACACCGACGCATCTGTAGTTTGCGTTTCCGCGCGAGACAATGCTGAACGCGATCGATTCACAAGTATTTACAAAATTACACGTGATAAAATAAATTAGAAAGATCCAACCGCATGGTTCACCGTCTATCATTTACCGACTCTCTCTTTTTTCAGAAATTCATGCAACTTTTGTTTGAGTCAAAACATTTATTCATTTGGACTAAAATGTTACAAATGTCGACACCGAAGATGACGAACCATTCAAACTTTTGTTTAGCATAGCATAGCATAGCCGACCGTACACATCCTGGGGTGGCTGTCGATAGAGACGTTCAATGCGCCAGAAAAGATGCCTGGGACTTGACAAACCTTTCATTGAACGACCTCGACACCTGGCCAGGTCCTTACGATCAGCGGGGATGGGGAGGAAATGTTGATTAGATATCTACTCAGAATATGTCCAAGAACTTGGCCCACTTCATAGATATCTGGAGTTGGATTTTGGATAGGAATTTATGGGACGCTTTCCTTGGCGAGAAAGCAAATTTTTGGCATATTTACGAATATAGTAGGTTATTGAAATTTTCATTTACCTGAATAGATCTGAAAGTAATAATTAGTTATACAAATAAAATGGCTAGATCTCACCAAACTGGTTTATTTTTCTGCTGATTGCTTCCATTTTCTTATGATGAGACCTTCTTCCTTCTTCCTCAACAGGCCATGTCGTCTCAGCAGGGGGTATTACCGGTCTCAACTGGAAAATTTCCTCCCAGGAAACGAGATTGTTGAACTTCAGGGTTAAGCCTTCCAATTGGTCGGGAATCTTGCAGTTTGCCGTTGACGCCGATCCGCAGCTGCATTAAAATTTTAATTCAGCCAAACCTAGTATCTTCAAGTTGAGTAGAAAATCACGGACGCGAAAAAACTGGCTGCCGAAATTTTCGACACGTCAACGCGCGCACAGACTACTTCGATACATCTTCATGAACCATTCAAACTTTTGTTTACATGCAAAAAATGAAAGAAACATACTTATTATCAACTAAATGTGCATTTGGAACTAGCGCCGACACATGACGTGACGAACTTTTCAATATTAAATATAGATTTTGTTAGATAAATACACAAAAACCAGAGCAGAATTTCATACATCCTTTAGCATTAATTATCATGATAAAATGGAACGAGCTCACCAATAAACATCCTTCGATGTGTCCAGTGCGTGTGTGCTGCAGCATGTTCCACTAACTGGCCTCTAAATCACACTGAACTGGCCTCTAAATCACTCTAAACAACTATACACGGGTATGGCGATGTGCACATTCAAATTGTCGACGACGACGCGGCCGATCCGAATGAAAAAAGCGGCACTTCCACTTTGCGTCCAAAAATACACTAAACCGCCCCGAGCACGCACACAGGACGACGACGCGATGCAACGACGAACCAAGACGGACTCTCAATAAGTAAACAAACATATGTAACATAAACTCAAGTCATTATTTTTAACTAGGCTATGTTACACTACCGATCATAAAAATGTCGATATGATGTTCAATATGTAATAAATTAAGAATAAAAACTATACTTTTACCGTGCCAATGCTCTACAATTTTGATTGTATTAATTAATAAAATTTCAATTGACTCGACGGCATACATCAATTTTATCATCCTGGAAAAACTAGTAGTGTACCATTTTTCTAGATGGAAATTCTTATCGACTTTCACCGCATTTTTTTTTATGAAAAATTACCCATTTAACGAACCGACAACAATGTTGATAATGATATTGATTATCACGAGGTAGTGACACTACCTCCTGTCAAATTTTCGTTTATAAAATCAGCCCAAAAAATGTGAAATATATTTTCTTCTTCTTCTGACGTTGTCAATACTGGTCCAAAGCCTGCTTCTCAGCTTAGTGTTAGTCTACGAGCACTTCCACAGTTATTTATTTAGAGCTTCCTCTGCCATTATCAATTTTGCATGTGTATGTCACTTTAAAATTTCTTCATTCATATCCATATAAATTGTGATGATGGCTATATGTATGACATTGTAAAAAGAATATTCTCAATTTACATTTACAAATTTTCCAGATTGGTAAGCATTAAGCTCATTTCTAATCATATCTCGAAACATTTAGCATGCCGTGTCCAAGTATGCCATTTATTTTTTCATTAATACTTTTAATATTTATAAAATATCCAGTCAAATATCCCATTTTTATCCATGATGTATGATTTTTTTTGCAGGAATTAGAAATACTATTGAGGAAAACAAAGCACTTTAGGTTACACATGCTCAAGTAAAACGATGGTTTTAATTTGTTTTATTTTATTATCCTTCAAATATACGTGTTTATAAGGCGCATTAAATTTATCGAAGTACAAATGCCTATTTCACCAGAAAAAATGACTCGCACCACAATTTCTGGTCATGGAAAGCCAATTTTAAGTTGGAATAGTTTAGCTGAAATAATATCGCAAGCCATATTTTGCACTTGAATAGTTTTTTTTTTTTTTGACATTTTGAAACATATTTGAATACGGTTATGCAACAAACATTGATTACGCTTTAGAAAAGAAACTGAATTTTCATCCTCAATTAGAAAAAGAAGACGTGTAGTTTGTTTATTGAAAGTTTTTTTTTTTTATTTTATTATTACCCTCCGCTGACCCCCACACCAAAAAGCTCGCGTGGAGCTTCTTGGTTGTGGACACACCTAACAAAGTACAAACAAAAAAAAAAAAAACGCGGATACTAAAAAACTAAGAATTAAAAAAACTAATGTGAAATCCCAGTGGAGCATTTGCTCCTTTGAAGGGATTCACGAATAAATTCAATAATAATTCTTAAATTAAATTACATTGTGATAACGATTGTGGCTTAAGAATGAACTAAATTTAAAATATACTAAAATGCAGGAGAAAAAAACTGACAGAAGCCAGACAAAAACCTACATTCACAAAAATGTTGACACGCTTAAAGAATAAATTCATTTACATTCCACCGTATGTGATGCTTAAGCTTGCTTTTGAAGATGATCGAATTTGATATTTCTTTTAATTCATTGGGAAGTGCATTAAACTTTAATGGTCCGTAATTGGTGATACGCGTTAGGCCTAAATTTGTACTTGCACTACTCCTCATAAGTTCATTGGCATGCCTAGTGTTATGAAAATTTACTCTAGCTCTATGATGGAATTTCCAATTATTCAATGTATTATGTACAAATGTGATTGTTTGAATGTCACGCAAGGCTAATATGGGCATAACATTGTGGTTTGAATAATTATACAGTGCAATAGTTGAGAATAAATGTGGCAAATTGAAAATTAATTTTAAACAGCGATTTTGCAAGGATTGAAGTTTTTTTAGTTTGGATTTAGCAGCATGACCCCATGCTACTATTAGATATTGGAGCACAGAATGGATACAGGCAAAGTAAAAACGTAGCAATGCTTCATTTGGTACAAAAGAGCGAACCCTCTTCATTAGTCCACACAAAGATGACACTTTATTCGATACTTGTTGTATATGATTATTCCAAGATAGACAAGAGTCTAAGTGAAGACCCAAGTATTTGAAAGACGAGACTATTTCTATACGCAGATTTCCTACACAAGGATCGGGATAACTAAAGATTTTTTTTCGTGGTGAATGGAAGACCATGTATTTTGTTTTAGACAAGTTCAAGGAGAGAAGATTGCCATTGAAATAATTCGTCAGACTCGCAAGGTCTGACTCAATGTCTTGTACAATAGACTGAATATTGAGGTGTGGATAAAACAAAGCCGTATCATCAGCAAAGAGCCTTGGCACCCCGCGCAGCTTTAAGTTACTTAAATCGTTAATAAATATTAAGAACAATAAAGGACCGATGTTGCTTCCTTGAGGCACTCCAATGCTCATGTGTTGTAGACTACTGCGGCAGTCATTTATCGCTACAAATTGTTTGCGATCCGAAAGATAACTCCTTATTAAATCATTTGCAATTCCTCTCACCCCGTACCTGTCCAATTTTTTCAATAAAATTTCGTGATTTATGGTATCGAACGCTTTTATCAGGTCTATAAATAATCCACCAATTATGTTTTTCTTATCTATTTCAAAAATCAAATCATCAATAAGTTCAGTTATAGCATTGCCAGTTCCACAACCTTCTCGAAAACCATACTGATACCTATACAAGACGTTATTAGCACATAAGACGTACGGTTAACAGTTTCTCAAATATTTTATTGATTACGGAAAGAGTTGATATCGGTCTATAATTAGAGGGATCAAAAGAGTCCCCTGATTTGAAAACTGGAGTGACTTTAGCTATTTTCATAATATTTGGATAGGACCCAGTTAATAACATTCTATTGAACAGCTCAGCAATTATACCGGAGAACGGGCCTACGTTTGCTTTTACCAGATCAGCTGGAATGTTGTCATGCCCTCTGCTTTTCTGTGTATCAAGTTGGCTTATAAGAATGCTAACTTCATTTATACTAGCAGGTCTCAGGAAAATAGAGCTGCTAACACCCTTTACAGGAATTTTTTGTGCTAGATTATTACCGATGCTAGAAAAAAGCAATTAAACATTTCAGCAACATCTTGATCTGATTCAAGAATGTTCGCACCATTTCGTAATTTTAATTTCTCATTGGCTTTAGTACGACCAAAAATTTCATTCAGTTTTTTCCATATATTAGAGTGACTAGAACTTTTGAGTATATTTTCGTAGTATTGCTTTTTGCATCGCTCCTTAGCAGATTTAACATTTTTTGAGACATGCTCCAACATTTCAGTTATATGTTCATCTGTAGGGTTACTTTTTTGTTTGTTTAGATAATTATTTTTAATTTGTATTAATCGCCAAAGACTGTATGTCATCCATGGACAATGTTCTCCTTTCAGTCTAACAGTTTTAGTGAACTTTCTAGTACAGTCATGTAACAATTTGTTATAAGTTTCAATAATGTTATTTAGGGCAACTTCCACATCATCAACTGCAGGAAAATTGTTTAAAAATACAGAAAATTCGTTTTGTAATTTGACTCGATCAACAATAGACATTTTCAATTCATGCTGCCTCTTCTCATCACTTAAAAAGAGAGATGAAATTACAGGGATATGGTCACTCATGTCACTAAAAATAGTGTGGTTTTTTAATCTTGCAGCCACATCCATAGGGCAAATGAAATGATCTAAAATGTTTTGACTAGTGGGACGTGTGGAGAAAGTATTCGTGCATACTGAACCATACGATTGTAGTAAGTTTTTATATTTAATAACAACATTATTGTTTTGCAGATTTATTGGAACATTGAAATCACCAACAATTAAATATGGCTTTGTCGGAGTATATTTGGACAACCAGTCTTCTAAAATATCTTGGAACTCATTATAATCGAACGAAGGTGGACGATACACACCAACAACATTGAATATATATCTTGTACCGACTTTTCGAACCCTCTAAGCAGAATACCCTCTATGAATGAGTGTAATCAGTTTCGTACCTTTTAATTCCGCCCTATGTTGCTTATCCTTTGACAGATACGCGTATTTCGACTACCACTTGTAATCTTCCTCAGTGTCAGTTATCCACTAGAAGTGGATAACTGACACTGAGGAAGATTACAAGTGGTAGTCGAAATACGCGTATCTGTCAAAGGATAAGCAACATAGGGCGGAATTAAAAGGTACGAAACTGATTACACTCATTCATATTGAATATATAGTTTAAAAGCTTTAATTCTATATGAACATAATGGAGACCATTGATTGTTTTATTTTGTAACAGTTTACATCCCAAAGAATTTTTCACAAAAACAGCTAAGCCGCCAGAAGAAGTATCGCGACAGGAAAAATATGCGCGGTAGCCAGGAATACTATAAATATTGCTATTCATCTTTTTAACCCACGTTTCACCAATCACAATAACATCAACATTCAATTTACATTCATTAACAAAATATATAATTTCATCAAATTTTTCAAAATCATTTATACCTCCAACATTCCACTGTAGAACATTCAAACATTTAGTGTCAACATTTTCACATTTCAAATTAAACTCATGTAAACTATCGTAGAACTTATTCAATATCATAGACGACGAAGAATCCATTATTCTAGCACAAATTCAAAAATTCAACTATAGGAAGATATAAATTTAAAACCTATTGTGTACTTTTCTTTCGTTTGGGTGATGGGGAATGCCCAGGAACAGGTGTACATTCAATAGCACGTGAACACTTTGTATAGCTACTAATTACACGGCGGAGATCATCCCTGTTTTTTTACCAAATCAGGCTTACTATTGTCATCTTTTTTTGCTAGGATGACCCCACCCCTGCCAGCCCAAATGTACTTGATATTTAAAAGTTCTTGAGATTCTCTGAGCTCCTTGAGCAGTTCTAAAGATAAACGTGTTAGTTCGTCACGCAAGGTTACATTCAATGCTCTACCGTTAACCACAAACTTGTAATCAACCACGGTTGATAACAGTTTCCCCAATTGTTTTTTCTTCGCGAAGACTGTCTCTTTTGACTCCTTACTACAGAAAACAATTCTAATAGGTACTAAAGCATTGCTATTCTTACTGTTGAAAAAGATCCTCTCTGATGATGATACAATTCCAGAGGTTCCACTGATGCCCAGGGACCGGAGCAGCTTTTCAACTAATTGGGACATATTTTCATCAGGAGTGGTGGGAATTCCCCACAAAATTGCATTATTTTCTAAGGCAGATTTTTCCGATTTGTCTACATTTGCTTCCAACTTACTAACTGTACTTTTTAGTTGATTTTGCGATTTCTTCAAACAATCAATTTCTGCTTTAAGCTTTTCATTTTCTATCTTAAGATCTTTGAACTCAGTGACAATATCATCAAACTTATCGGACAAGAACGTTTGAGATTTCTCGATTGCAGTGGTGATCTGTTTGACCTCCGTTGTTACGGACTGCATTTCTTTAGCAACAGATGCCGAAATAGTTGCCTTCATTTCTGCAGCTAGAGAAGACACCAGCGAATTTTTACTGTTTTGCATCACTACAATACGTTGATAAATATCAGAAAATTCCCTTGTACAAAAGTAGTCATTTTCTCTCATACGGCGTATCGCACCGCCAATAACATTTTTACATTTGAAGTGTGCGCTAGAGAAGCAATACATACAAGTTAAGACCTTTGATACGTCGGATTCTCGTTTATTACACACTGAACAGACAACCTCATTGTCCATCTCCATTGATGAGCCGAGCTGAAACACACAGAGATACGGGGAAGTAAACAAACAGATATGATACAGGCGAACACAAACAAATCTTAGTCAGCCACTACAAATCAAGAACGAACAGAAATGGTCAATAGTGATGCAGTACTAGAATAACAACAAAATGTGTACAGATATATCGTATCCACAAACAGTCGCATTCAATGTGTGTAGATGTAGAGCTAACAGCAGTTGTGTTGAATTACACTGCAAAAAAGATCAGGTTCCCACGGTTACTCAATAACACGAACGTTAAGGTGTGCTTTCCAGCCTACCAGACTAAACACACTCAACCACTACACAAAGCAATTTGTTCGTCAAGTAGCCGTTTAGGCGGCAATGGGTATCCCAAATATTATGCTCTTATCATGGGAGCGTGACCGCAATGTATATCAAAGTTTCCAACAATTGTTTTTTATCGTTTGTCAAGTGGCCGTTTGGGCGGCAGTGGGTAGCACGAAGAAACTTTTGAAAAAGATCTATGATATCACAAAGCGTATCTATAGGTGTACTTACACTTACCTTAGACTCTTTCGTGATAATTTCACCTTACGGGTTCCTCCACTCCAACACAGCAACAACAGCAACAGTACAGCAGCAGCAGCAACCACTAGCCAAAAGACCGAATAATAGCACAAACAATGGACCCCTCTTGGAAACGAATTAACTATCGATCAAGGACTTTCACTTCACGATTTTGCGTTAATCCAATAAAAATTCACTATTAACAACACTCTATTTGCACTAATAACGTTATCACTTATTGAGGAAACACAACTTTAATATTAAAATAATCTAATAACACAACAAATTTAATGAAATTACGCGGACAATAAATCAAGTTGCGTGTCAACCTAACAGTGTTGCCAAAGTTGTCAGAATTATGTACTGTAAAACATACTAACAAACATTATTAAGTATACTTTGATTCATATAGAACATGATTAAAACATCACAAATATGTTGCCGAAGCTCCACCTTCTGCGCTTTTTCGGTCATATATCTGACTGAAAAACGGTTTTATTGCTATAAACCAAAACACAGTAACTGGTCATATTGAAGTCGAAATAATTCCTATAGAACATGTTGTGTTACTTGGGTAGGTACATACTGTCTGAACTCAAACTGTGAAAATTATCCTTTTTTCTCGCACAACTTGTATCGGCAATGGCGCAATTTGACTATCTTTCAGTCTTGAACTCCAATGTAGTTTGGCTGACCTTAAATATCCCTGTAGTGTCTCAGAATGCCATTTGAGAAATCAAGAGCTTCGCGGATCCCAGCGGATTATACAATGCTTTTATATATGTCAAAAACGCATAGTTATTCTTGTAGATTTGAAGGATTTTATTATAGAACAGTTTGGACGACCCTAGATGTCCCAAAGGTATATAATAAGCTAATTCACTTCAGATTGCGCCAGTAACTGCGGTTGATTATGCAGCGTTTCTCAGTATAATAGATATGGATACTCTTACGAGTGTAGACCTGAAGTCCTGAACTCCAAGGTAGTTTGGTTGACTTGGAATATCCTTATAGTGTCTATAAGTGACAGTGTAGATGTCAAGAGCTTCACGGATGCCAGTAGGTTAGGCAATGCTATTAATTGTGCCAAAAATACATAAAGTTATTCTAGTAGATTTGAAGGACTTCACTATAGGACAGTTTGAAACACCTAGAGCATCCCAGAATATAAAACACCTCTTGATATTTTTGACGACTGCTAAATGAATACATATAAATGAAACCCACATCCAAGTTCAGTTTTTAGAACAACTGTTATGTCAATTATTTCGTTTTTCCAAATTTCATGGTGTTCAGGATGTTCTAGGTTATCAATGAAGTCCCAAATACAAATATCCCCATTTTTCCCCAAAAGAGGACTCAATTTGCAACAACTTTGCCGAAGGCAGTTTTCTGTTTTATCGAATGGGTGAATTTATACAGCCGTTTCTATGTTGGGGTCATATATGACCCCTCTGGCTCCAAAGGGTTACCAGTTCTAGGTGTCCCGCTGGAAGTGGTAAAGCATGCTAGAGAATTATCAAATCGCGGCTTTTACGATCGGTTTGCAGGAAAATAGGCTCATATTACATTTATGTATACCACTAGAATGGTCATTAGACTGCCCAGTCAACACACGATCGCATATGATGTTGCATAGGATGCAAAAGTGGAGGCGATATACGCACACTTTACACGCAGGCAAATGGAAGCAGGTACGCATATGGACTTCACTTTAGCATCCTTTTCAACATCATATCCCTTTCGTGACGGATTATAAAAGAATGATTATCTCAAATTTTCTCTTATAAACTTAACGTCCTCTAGAATAAAACTTTCTTTACTTCGGCTACTTTATCCATCTATTCAATTTTTGGGGTCAAATTAGGACCAGCACAATTGTGCTGGTCCGTCCTCAAGCCGGTCGATGTTCTCTAAGTAATTGCTAAAAAATTGCCTACTTTTAGGCGTTTTATGGTACAGAAGATTTATTGTAATTATTAAATCACTGCAAAGTTTTAGTTTGTAGAAATTTAGACGTATAATTTTAAATCTAGGAACACGAGATCAGCTTGACAGGGTATTCAAATCATAGAAGTGAATAAGAACAGCAAATCCCTGTTCCAATCTAATTCATGATTTTGATAATATGGAGTAATATTATTCACCCAATTATTCAAAGTTCTTTAAAAAAACTCGTACAAGCTGATATCGTGTTCCTTGAGTTGAAATTATTCGTCTAAATTTTTACAAACTAACACTTTGTAGTGATTTAATAATTAAAATCAATCTTCTATACCATAAAACGCCTAAAAATAGGCAATTTCCGATGGAACTTGGACCGCCTTGGGGACGGAACAGCACAATGGTGCTGGTCCCACTTTGACCACCCAGAAATCTTGTGCTTTTCAACAAAGCACCACTTTTTCTTCACCGTTTTGCAGAACTTCTCTTTTTCTAACGATTTTTATTTCTGCATATCTGGATTAAACAAATATTTATAAAAATACGACAGATAACATTTTTTCAACTGCTAGGGTGATTGTTTCCTTTTTGTTTAACTTACCGTGGCGTTTTTTATAAACAATTCCATTCAAAACTGAGGCTCAGAAATACAAGTTAGAGTAGTAACTCGATCATAAAAAATATTTACATCAGATATTTTGAGGAAAAAACAATTGAAAAAAATGTGTAAAACCAATGCCGAAAAACAGCACGATTGTGCTGGTTCGTCACGAAAGGGATATAAGACTTTGTGTTGGCTGGGTAGCCCAAACGCAAAAATGACGAAAAATTCTATGAGGCACCATCTAAAATTGAGTTTTTGGATCAGAGGAGCATTCTGTGAAAGATTCAGCCCAATTTGTAAAGACTAAGCTGGCACAAATGAGTAGAACTTTGTATATAAGGTTTTCAAGTCAAATACGTGGGACACTAGATTACCTCCAGTCCATCGCTCAGCACGATGGATGGAACGCTCGATTTGGCTCATATTTGCATAGATGGTAGTTGATAATCTAAGGGACAAATTTGTAGAAGCAAATATAATTATGAAACTTAATTTTGTTGCAGTTTCAGTCAACGCAGGAAAACAAAGGAAAATAATCTGTTGCTTTGTTTACCCTCAACTATAACAGTTGCATCGAAATGATGTCATGTGTGAGTTATTCAGTGGCAATAAACGGTCCAGGTGTCCCACCTGATGTGACCACATATAAAAGTGAATCAGACCCATGTATGAAATACATCAAATTGAGGCTTTTTCGATAACTTGTTGTACTGTTAGCAAGAACACAGACTCATGTCACATTTGTTACTACCAGCAATATTCCAAAACGAGTTCTGGGTGCCCCGCTGGAAAGTAAACAAATCAATGCAATCAATACATCAAATCGGTTTTGAACGGAGTAAGACTAGTTACTTTTCCAAATCAAGTATTATCAGGATTCAGCACTTTCACCACTAGGTGGATTAATCAGAGTTTTTTTAGATGCTTTCAAGAATTCCTACGAGTATACTATCAAGATATTTTCCAAGGACTCTTTCATGAATTATTTCAAGGAATATCCTTATAATCAGGACAAGGGCTCCTCCAAGGATTAATCCAAGGATCCCTCTAGGAAACAAATCTGCCAAAACCAAAAGTTATTACATCTTTTTCCTTTAAAAATTTATCTATGGGTTCCTTTAGTAATTCTTTCAAGAGCTGTTCGAGACGTCTTTCCGATGATTCCTTTAAAAAAAATGTTTGTGAATATCATCCAGAATTTTTCTCCAAGAATTATTAAAACTTCTCTTGCATTTTTTTTATTTGCATTTTATAGTAGAACTATTAGATTCTTTACATCTTCTGCTTTTCATGATATCCCTACGGAAACACAGCATTTTCGCTCCTTATTGTAATTGTGGTCTTCAAAAGACAGTAGACGCTAGCGGAAGTGAAACCGGTTAGCTCAACTAATGAAAATAATTCAAAATCTGATCGACATGTATGGTATGATTCATACTGTCTAATCAAGCTTCAATTCCGCTGTTACCGCTTCAGTTAGTGAGTTGTTGAAGAATCTCTGTGGAAGAATTCCTAGAGAAATCTTAAAAAATCCCAAGAGGTATCACTGGAGAAATGCTTGGTGAAATTTTTGGAGGAATCTTTGAAAGAAATCCTGTAGCAAAAGCCGAGGAATCACAGGACGAAATGTTACAGTAATTTCTGATTTAACCTCCAGAGGAGCTCCCAGATATATCCCATGAGTAATTTACATATAAAAAAATCCCTATTGCAATCTCCGAAGAATTCCCTGATCTGATATCTCGAAGAATCGCTTGATAAATCCTGAGAGAAGACCATTCCTGGAACACCTTGTTGGATGAATTCTTATTAAAATTTCTGGAGAAATCACTGTTATGACTAAAAATAAATTTCCTGATAAAATCCGAGGAAAATAGCTGAAAAAAGTTTTGGGGAATATCTGGGACAATCCCTGAAGGAATCCCAGCGGAAATGGCTTGGGAATTACAACTTAATAACATGTAATTTGTGAACTTGTTATTGTTGTGTTATTGTTCATCACATATTTGTACATTCTCTATAGTAGAATAATAACTAAACTTGTTCTACAATAAAATATATTATTTAAATGTTATCTTGTGGACATATCCCAATAACTTGAACATAACAAAATAGGATTGCCCAACAAAACATATTATTAAAAAGATATATTTTGATAAGTTCACAATAACAAATTGTGATATAAAAACAGGTTATGTGATTCTTTTGTTACCAATTTGCTATTCTCCTCTGCTCGGGTTCCGGCCCCTGACCTCCAAGAGATTGAGGAGGAGGTTGGCCGGTTGAAAAACAACAAAGCCTCTGGAGCAGATCAACTACCAAGCGAGCTTCTAAAATACGGTGGAGAAGCACTGGTGATCATTACCAAGATTTGGGAAGAGGAAGTATTACCGGAGGAATGGATGGGAGGTATCATGTGTCCCATCTACGAAAAGGGCGACAAGTTGGATTGCGGGAAACACCGCGCGTCTATCACCGATTGCAAGAGAGTTCGTGGGGCAATATCAGGCTGGATTTATGGGTGAACGCGCTACAACGGACCAGGTGTTCGCTATTTGCCAGGTGTTGCAGAAATGCCGCGAATACAACGTGCCCACACATCACTTGTTCATCGATATCAAATCGCCGTATGATACAATCGATCGAGAACAGCTATGGCAGATTATGCACGAATACGGATTCCCGGATAAACTGATACGATCGATCAAGGCGACGATGGATCGAGTGATGTGCGTAGTTCGAGTATCAGAGACACTCCTGAGTCCCTTCGAATCTCCCAGAGGATTACGGCAAGGTGATGGTCTTTTGTGATTGCTGTTCAACATTGCTTTAGAGGGTGTAATTAGGAGAGCGGGGATAAACACGAGTGGAACGATTTTCACG